>NW_009951794.1:868285-893833 GCF_000747805.2 Chaetura pelagica | reverse complement strand
CCAGCACGTACACACCGCGCGCGGCCCCGCCGGGCGCGGCCCCGCGGCCCCCGCGCTGCTCAATCCGAGCCGCCCTCTGGGGACACCGGGGGATGTCACCGCTGCCCTTTCCCTGCAGCTTTTCCCAAAGGTTTGCAGCGTCGCTTAAGGTTCTTTGCTTATTTTTAAAGAAATTCTCTGCAGTTCTGTCATATGAAAATGGTTTTTTCCTCCTAATTTGTTTTCTCTCAGTCCCCTTTAAATGGAATAACCGTCTGGAAATTGCTAAAGACATCGTTTCCGTTTTATTCAGCCATTCTGCTGTAAGAAAACACAAGTCAGTGATGCTGCACCAGGTATGCCTGGTGACACTGTGACAGGTATCACAAATCCGGATGTTCAGCATCATTAAACAAACCCATCAGCCTTCCACAGCCTCCTGGCCCCAAAACATCAACTCAGATGCTCACAATCATTTCCTTTCCAAACCTCAGGTGGTAACCTTTTAACAGAAGGGTTCAATCCACATTTTGCTCCTTGTTGACCTATTTGAACAGACATGTATAAGCACATGCCTACAGCTCTGCAGAGGAGGTTCTCTATAAAATTACATTTTGGAAATTAAACCACAGAGCTTCCTACAAACACACTATTTCCTGTCTGAATTGCAGCTTTCCTTTATCAAGTGCACAGGGTAAATCCCCCCCTGTTACAAGGTCTGGCACTGTAACCCACAGTTGGTAACAGAAACACTTCCTTACTGCTCTTGTAAAGAAACACAAGCTGGTAACTGCTTTGCATATACCCTGGAAAAACACCACTCATCTCAGCTTCAGGTAAAAACTGTAACAGCTTTGGTAATAATTTTCTGTGCTTCTCTTGTCTTAATTCCAGCTGCTTTCACATTTCACATGAGCACATTAATGCTGGGTTTTTAAAAGCACTTATAATCCCTCTCCAGCAATCCCCACACAACTTAAGAGTTTGTGTTTCTTACAGAATGGCTGGGATGCAGTATTAGCTGACACCTTGTTCCCTGTTCTTTTAGATGAATATTTTCATCCTAAAAAGCTCACCAATCTCAAAATTTACTCCACAGAGATACAATAGCCACAGATACATTGACACCCATGGTGGTAGCACAGATGAAAGTTCTAAATGAGCAATGTGTTCAGATTTGCACTCAAAGGGATAGCTAAATGCTTCTGATTACACTTAGACTACTATTCTTACATTTATTATCCAAAATTGATATAGTGATTCTTTAAAAGACATGAGAATTTAAGTTATTTCTCTAACTCTGCATGGATCATAATTAAAATATTTTTTATATTTCCCCCTCATATGCACAATGAAAACCAGTTAACTACATGAAAATCGGAACACTGGCAGAAACTGAAGCATTGAAGACATCTTAGACACATATCTTAAGTATATCTATTTCATCCTTTGGTTTAGGAATATCTGGCCTAAATTTTTATTTCAGAATTCAAACAAAAAAAGAGCAAAAATTGTAAAAAACTCAAGTGTGCAAGGAATCAATGTTTGAACGCAGGGTGGAAGATCATACCTGTGTAACCATTAGATAAGTAGATGTCCCATTTATCTCCTTGCCAAGAGCAATTTCTGCTTTCCATTAGCTATTTATGCTCTTTTCCCAGAGAACACCAGATCAATTCCCATCAGCACCCTGCCTTACAGCCCCAGAGAAGAAAGCACCATCCTGTTTTGCTCTGCCCCCCAGGGGGTAAGTTGCTACCTTTGCAACTCTGCAAGGCTGCTTCCAAAAAAACCTCACAATATAAAAGCTTTCCAATGTCACCAGGAGGTAGCACTTAAGAGCATTACTTGCTTTTATGGCCTCTCTCCATGTATTTGGCTTCCACTGCTACATTTAACATTTCTACCTTTACCTAAAGCATTGAAGGAAGGAAACTGGCACTCCAGGTAATGGAATTCTGGGGTGCATAAGGAGGTGTGTGGTCAGTAGGTTGAGAGAGGACATCCTCCCCCTCTACTCTGCACTGGTGAGGCCACATCTAGAGAACTGCATCCAGCTCTCGGCTGCCCAGTTCAGGAGTGACAAGGAACTACTAGAGAGAGTCCAGCAGAGGGTGACAAAGATGACTGGGGGATTGGAGCATCTCCCTTACGATGAAAGGCTGAGAGGAGAAGAAACGGCTGAGGGAAACCTCATTAATGTCTGTATGTATCTAAAGGGTGGGTGCAGGGAGGATGGAGCCAGGGTATTTTCAGTAGTTCCCAGTGATAGGACAAGGGGCAATGGGCATCAACTGGAACATGGGAAGTTCCATTTAAATATAAGGAAAAACTTCTTTATGGTGAGGATGACAAACCACTGGAACAGGCTGCCCAGGGAGACTGGTGGAGTCCCCTTCTCTGGAGATATTCAAGACCCCTCTGGATGCAGCCCTGGGTAATGTGCTCTAGGGGATCCTGCTATAGCAGGGGAGTTGGACTGGAAGATCTCTAGACATCCCTTCCAGCCCTGACAATTCCATTATTCGGTGAAATGGCAAAGTAAGTACTTTTCTATGAAGACAGTTTGCTGCAAACACCTTCAGAAAGGTTCTGCATCAGTCCTGCAAGACACTGCAAACTGTGAATGCCTCCTCAGGTCAGTGACAGCACATGCCACTCAGCAGCTGTCAGAATGAGGCAATCAATCTTAGTTACAGCTGGTAAACAAGCATTCCATCAAATTAGTCCTCCCCAGGTTCCCCCAGAGGTCAGGGAGGCACCACACAGCTCAACAGGATGACCTCCTGTGTAACAGGGACTTAGACCCAGTTCAGTCCCACCACAAAGCATCACTGGTTTGGTGACTGTTTCCAACTGCTTAAAATCAAGCACAGCCGGAATTTTATCCCTGTATGCTAATAAGATCACATGCTTATTGCACAGCTGAATTTCTATGTTGAAGACCTTGGAGGGGGGAGGGGGAAAAGTATAAGCAGCTAGAAAAGAATACATAGCAAAATGGTCTGAAATTAGAAAGAAAGACCAGAAATACAGGCAGAGCCAAACTAATGCAAAATAAAGAACAGCTCTGTTTTATCTGAATTTTCTTGTCTTTAGATTAGTGACTTAAAAGTTACAAGTGCATTTACTATACAATGCCTTACCAAATATGTTTATATTATCAAGCAAGAACTTCACAGTCAATTGCATATTCCTCAATATTTCTTCTGGCAAACACAGCTTTTTGTTTCTGCAGCAACATGTTTTGCAGTTCATGCTGTTCTTTAAGTCCAAGATTTTTTTAAAATGCCTTCTTTCTTCCTTTTTTAATTGGTAGGCATAATGCCACTTACCAGCTGCAAAATGCTGGTGTAAAATCCTCAGATGATTGCAGAAAAAAATGTAAGGATCATGAACCAATACCAGAAGCTTACAAGGATCATTGCCATATTCTAGCTTGGATAAATGCTTGATTTTGTGTGTGGTATTTCTGTTTCGCATCATTTTAATTAAGTCACAGAAAAACTAAGTTGTATCAGGTTATCCTAAAGGGGTATTTGCAGAACTGAAGAACTATATAGTTAGTGTTATTTTTGCAGACAGTAACACAGCAAAACACATGAGATGCAGTGTGGTTTATATTGAGCAGAGGGGGCAGATGAGTTTCTTATTTCACTCTGCTCTAGACACAAGAAATCTTGTCTTGTACCACTCAAAATGGCTTAACATTCAGTTTCCAGAGAAACTGGCTGCTTATGAAAGCTGACTGACCACTGCTTATACATCAACTTCTTCCCAAGGAAACTCAGTCAGCTGCTTGTTTGGGTTGAGAACACGTGATACTTATAATTTCCTATTTTTTTAAATGGAAATCCAGCAGCTGGTACCTCATGACTCACAAACATACCAATCCACTCTTGCAGTTCCCCAAAGCCTTTTCTCATTAGGGCAGTTATACAAAATACGCATTACCAGTTTGTATTTCCTACTACTTACAGCTAATTAAGTCTATACCATGGAACCTGTAGTTTGGAGTTTTCTTCCCTGTCTTCAAATAGCTTGCTCTGGATTGTTACAAAAAACACTGTTCAAAAACTCAGTTACTGTTCCCCAACAATGATGTTCAGGAATAGCTGAATAAAATCTATTATGGCCTTAAGCAAACACTCCAGAATATGTAGGTTCATATTAGGAAAAAAAGCCAAAAAGTAAGGTCTGTCATTCAGGAAGGACGATGTTCCTGTGCAACTGAGAGAGAACTAAATATTTATAAATTGAGTTATACATTGTCTTACACAAAGGGAATTTAAGAAGCTGAACTACAGCCATCTGCACTCTACCAATATTGTTCCAAAGATGACATAAGGAGTTGCTCTAATAGATTGTACAGGAATAGCTTTCACATGTGAATGATGTTGAACTGAACTAGACCCATAAAGGCTTTCCTAATATTGCTACTGTCCACAACAGTAACTCAGTATTTCGAGAGTATTAGAAACTCTTCCCCCCAAACAATAGATTTTCCAAACTCAAGCCTTTAGCTGACATACAATTCACAAAAAATTACCACCTGTAAGATTATAAATAACTTCTGTTTTGCAATTTCCTCCTAGTTTTTCAACAATAGCATGTTTTTTTAAGGCTTCCATTCACAGCTGTAACAGCTGTCAGAAGATACATTTCATCCAATTACTATATCTACTGTAATTAGCACGTATTATAAACTTTATGATAAAGAAACAACTGGCCACACTAATGGAATTTACTACTGGCAAAACCACCAGCCAGCAGCAAAAGCCCTCACAGGTATGAAGAGTGGTATCTGGAAGAACGGGGAGCTTCAAAGAGAGAAGCCACCTCTCTCCTTTCATGAGGCTGGTTATTGGGAGGGACATTAACCCACCAATAAGGACACACAGATGAGAACACACCGAGCACGATGCTCTTTAGCTGCTGCATGAGGGAACCAACAAGCAACAAGTGTCTTGGAAGCCTCTGGAAACAACTTAGTAACGCAGAGAAACCCCCTATGAACCTGCCCCTGGGCCGTGCCCGCCTCCCCCAGGGCACAGCGAGAGCCACCCTCTAAGACAAGGTGTTCTGCCAAAGACAGATGCCCATACGTGTTGGGCAAACATGATCACCCACTGCTGGGCTGCAATGGAGACCATGACCACAATCCCAGGAGGTCAACCAGAGTAACTGTGTACAGCACCTGTGTGAGGACTGTGCAAACACTTCACCCAGTCCTGATGACAACCCTCAAAAAGCGGTGAAGGGACATGGGAATACAAACAAATGGCTGAGTCAAGGTTTGGGAAACATCCTACACTGAGAAATATCAGCAGCTTAGACCTTTTAGTATATTTAAGAGGAGATGAAGAGAGGGCTTGATCCATCTAGGTGGAGAAGAGGCAAGCTAGCATAGACTAGGAGAAAATGGATGGAAGCCAAAGGCAAAAATTATTTGCAATCCTATTCTGAGTTTATCTGACACTGTAGATAATTATCCAAAATTAGGGGTTTGGTGTACAATTCATGCAGAAGGCTTTGTTGCTTGAGCTTAGCAGTAAATCCGATGGATGACCATGATTGTCCTTTTTAACCTTGCAAATCATAAGGCTGTTAAACCCACTGGTCTCTCGTGGCCTATCCCATCACAGGGGAAAGTGAGCACTGTACTGGGCACTACTGTACTGCACCCTGTCCTGATGGACAGCCCCTATGGCCATGCACCAGAACAGGTCCTCTCTCCCCATCAGCACTCCTCAGCATCAGTGCTGTTCTGCTTAGGCAGGAATAGGCCAGAAATTACTTCCCAGGCCAGCATGGCCACTCTGGGAGGGCAGTTAACTCAGCTTCTCAGAGTCTCAATACCTTGGGGCTTTTTGATGGGCTTGTCCTAGCCCAATCACAGCATATATACAAAGCACAGGTGAAGAAGTGGTTTCTGAATGGACTGAAATAAATATTTCTTTTCCATTTTCATGTATTGTTAACATTCTTTTCTCTTGTGATTTGTTATATGATCATTTAATCACACTGACATTGTTGTCTCCAGTGCAGTGGGAGTTTTCATTAAAGATGCTAAACAAGAGCATGGATGTGTCCACACATTCCTCTCTGCTGGATGCTTTTCAGCATCACCTCTGCTGCCACTGTCATGAACTCTCAGTGAAAATAAAGGTCCTGCACTCATACTGTCTCTGGGGTTGCATCCCCTGGGGGCTGATCATGAACAGAACCACTGAGTCCATTTAGTTAGCTACACCTCCACAAAGGTGGCACCACTGCTAGAGCCATTTCCTATAAGATGTCTCATTGACCCCCAAGTGTCAATCAGGACACTGCAATTACTCTCTAATGTAGCCCTGACTTGCTTTCTGTGATTCTGTAATCCTTCCCTTTCCCCTTCCAATCACCTTTCCTGAAGGCTAACAGGAATGGTTTGAATTCCTCATGACTGCAAAACTCCTGCATTTCCATCCCCACACACTTTACAGTATTGATGGTGACACAGAGTCATTACAGAATAGAAACAGTGAAGGCAGCAAAACAGAAAGGACACAGGTTTAGTCTGTCACAAGCAGAAGTATCCAACATTTGACCAACAATCTTAATATAATCAGCTATATCCTCAAAAAAAACCCAAAGGATTTTTTGCTCCAGATATACCTTGTTATATGCCTGACTATAAAAATCTTCATACAAAATTCCAGATATTCCCCAAGCATAATATAAACGATCAGAGCTCAGTAATAGCAAAAAAACTCTTCCTCAACTCAAAACCTCCTAAAATGACTGTCTACAAAATAGTGGGAGAAAAATATCACATAGCTTTTTTGAGAGACAGAGAGGGAAACAGAAGAATCAACAATATTTTAAGTATTTTTTAATATCTTACTTCTATACATTGAATGCTCTTTCTGCTTCCTCTGATAACTGACCATAGCCTTGAAGTTTCCAGAGACACTTTCATTTTTTCCTCTCAAAAGGTCTATAAAACAACTGATATGGGAATATCAAAATAAATTCTGCATGTTTTCATTTCAGATCTCAGTCTGGTGTTGCGTGTAGGAAGGAAAAGTGAGGCTTGTTTGGGTTTGGGCAGCGCGCTGCAGGTGCTCAGTGAGGGGGAGATGGGGCAGGGCCTGGGTCTGCCTGGGGGTGGGGTAGGCCCAGGGGAAGGAGGTGGAAGGAGTCCAGTCTAGTGCGTGGTCCTGACTTGTTAGATACCTGTGAAGCTTTCGGGATGCCTGTTTGGGTAGCTTTTGCTAGCTCACCCTCACTCTGAAGGCTTTGTTTGGTCCTGAGGATCAGTTTAATGTCAAACCCATCAAATTAAAGCAAAATTAGCAGCCCCAAAATACGTGCTTCTCTCTCTGTGTAATCACAAAATGGTCATAGTGAAACTTCCATGTTTACCTTAAGACCTGTTTATGACTTACATTTTATTAAGTGTAGCTTTAAGAAGCTGCTTGGGTGCATTTTAACTCCCTGAGGCAAAGAGCTGCCTCTGTAGGAGGAGATACTATCGACTTGGAGTGTCCAACATTAAGCTGATTCTGGCATTTGCATGACTGAGCTTCATAAAATCATAGAATCCTAGGGGTTGGAAGGGACCTTGAAAGATCATCTAGTCCAACCCCCCCTGCCAGATCAGGGTCACCTAGAGTGCATCACATAGGAACGTGTCCAGGTGGGTTTTGAATGTCTCCAGTGAAGGAGACTCTGGGCAGCCTGTCCCAGTGCTCTGTCACTCTTACAGTATTCAGCTTCACTGAATCAACATGGGAGTGAGACACCTGGGTTTGCATGAACGGGTTTAACTGCTGCATTTGTTAATTATGCTTTAAGTAGAATGTGGGGTTTGTGAAATACAGGTTTCTGCAGTGATTCTCATGTATTTGTTACTTCATTGGCATTTTTTAGGTCACAGACAGGAGAAGGTTTTGTATGTGCCTTATATTTTATAACATGTTGAGAGCAACTCACAGGAGTAATTTCAAAATTAAAACAGGATGCTTGATTATCTGGAGGAGATGGAGTGTGTCTTATGCATAACTGGTTTTGTCTCTTAGTTTCAGATTCTCTCAGATGTGTTGCTAAGAGATGAAAATCAAAGTCATATATGCTTTTTATTTAACTGAGAAGTCTTGGCTAAATCTGCTTTATTAAATGGAAGAGAAATCCCCTGAGGTTTTGAATCTAGTCAGTTGGTATAGAATTGTTGGAGTGCCATGTAGTATCTGTGAACAGTAAGATGACTAAAGGACTAAAAATGCCATACTTTTCTTCTGTAAGAACCTGGATGTGCTTGGACCTGCTCTCTTAAGTGTTTTTTTCATGGTTATTAAAAAATGTATTGCATGTTGGTATCCTTGTGGCAGCCTGTTACCATGGGCAGCTAACAACAGCTTAGTGCCAACCTCCTGGGAACTGGTTCTGTGGGCAGAAGGGCTGGCTGGCTGGTGATTAAAATGCCAAGTCAATAGAAGGAGTTGGTGTAGTTGTCTTCAACAGTAAATGAGCAGATGAATGCTCCTGCAGTCTCCAGAGAGCTTCATCACCTGATCAGAAAAGTAGATATCCTTTTTAGAAATCCCTTTTGGGTAAGTCTGCTTAAAAACCCCCAACCTTAAGTGCTGTCCAGGTTGTAACACGAAAGAGCAAAAGAGAAGAAATACATGATGAAGGCAAATGTCTGCCCTGCTGTGCCAGTGTGACACAATCCTTAGCATGTGCTTTCATTTCCCATTTCCTTTTACTGGTCTTTATGACCATGCACGTCTGCCAGTTGGCAGAGAGAAGCAGTAAGGAGCCTGGCCTTTCTAGTTACAATCCTAAATCAGCTGGGTCCTCATAAGCCTCCTGCATCTCATGCAAATCAGTCTTGATGCTTGTGCTGAGAGTATTGGGGTAAGATTGTTGTTTACACTGGAGATCACAATTGTGCCAGAATTCAGTTTTATTCTGTAAATAGTACAAACTTGCTGGAAATGCTGCATGGGGTTGCCCAGCGCTTAATCTTTTTTTATTACCTGTCTTTTTAATTTCTCCTGTTACTTTCTGTCTAGGATGAAGGCATGATCTTGTTGGGGAGAGACAAACACATTAGTTGTTGGAAACTCCTGGTTTTATTCTTGATTTGGCTTGAAAAATGGGAATGCCAATTACTGTGACAGTGGCACTGCTGGGCTGAGGCTGTAACCCTTCTTGATCTGGCACCAGGACTGAGAGACCCAGGGTCTGTGCTGCAGGAGGCTGTGTTCTCCTGCTTCAGCTGCCAGGCAGGTCCAGCATGAAAATGTTGTCCAAGCATTTCCCATTGCTCTTGCTGTTTTATTTCTCTGAAGAAGTGCTGCATGAGTTAGCAACAGTATTGCTAATTCTTGATTTTCACATTTTCTTCTGAAGTTTGCTTATAATAAAAAGGAAGAGACTTTAACCTGAAAAATGAACATCCTTGAAGAATTCAGATTTCTGTTGTTGTGCAAGTCTCAAAGTGACAATTTTTCCTTGCAGTTTTTATTAAGAAAATATATTGCTTTTCCTGCAAGAGATTTACATTCTTACTCTGGACACCTTTTATAGTCTGGATTAAATCCTGACAAAGGCTGGGAAGGAAAAGTGTTGGAGTCAGCAATTATTTACAATTCTTACTTACATTTTTTGTTTTGTCCAGTGAGGTTTCATGAGTCAGACTGGCCTGTTGGGAGTTTCTTCTGAAGATGTACATGTTGGTTGAAAAACGCACAAGTTCCCATCTTCATCTGAAGAGGTCACCTGGCATTCGATCTTGGTCTCTCTTTGTTGGTAAGACCATAATACTCCTGGGTTTATTTCAGATCTTACTTTAGGGGAAGAGGGTTAGAGAATAAATTCTAGAAAGAGCCTCTAACAAGAGGCTTTTTTTCTTTCCAGAGGAGATTGCATCATGCTTTGAACTTCTCCTTCAGCATAACCAATGAATGAAGCTGAAGCTTCCTCCTCAGTTTGGTAGTTTCACTGAGAGGCTGATAATTTTTCAGTCTGTCATCTGCAGACCCTCAGAGGTTAATGGACAGAATTTTAAGGGAGTCCTGAAAGATGAAGGAAAGAAAGTTTATTATATGCCATATAGGAATACACATGGAGCTTCTGAGGGGATGCATTCATACATTGACACATGTCTAGGCTTTCAGAAATGGAAAACTCTGCAGCAGAGTGGTGCTGGGGTTCCATCTCGTGTGGTTGGCAGTGATCACCTCACAGCACTGTGTGAGATGGGAAGCCATACAGGATGTTCTGAGAAGCATCTGTTTCTAAACACCACTGTATATGCAGGGAAAAAACAAAACAGGGTGGTACTTCTTAGGACTGCACTGAGAGACCTGGTGGGCAAAATGTGTCCTATCCTGCTTTCAGCTGAGCAGATCCTACTGCAGTAGCACTCAGGCTGTCATTGCTGACAGTGACCTTGTCTTGCCAAGCACTCAAGACAAGATCTTTGCAGTGGTGCTCTGGGACATGAGGCACTTCTCCACTGCTTCCTCCTCCGCGGCAGAAATGAGCTGGCAGTTTCTGACATGCTTTATTGCAGAAGTTTTCTTTTGGTTCCACAAAGCACTGAGGAGGGGGGGGGAAAGTAACTGCTGTAGAGTTTGTTGGCCAGGCTTAAAGTTGTACTGCAATGGAGAGGAGGAGTTGGTGGAATGGCTTGGCTAAGAGTCCCTCTGAAGTGCTGTTCCCAATTCCGTCATAGCTTTTTCTTTCTGACCTCAGCCTCTCTGCTCTTTGGTGTCTTGGCAGAATGGGAGGTTTTTTTAGACTGAGTTCAGAGAAAAATAACTGACTCTTTCACATAGTGATTAATGTTTTCAGTCACATTAGTGCCTTTTTTCAAATGCTTTGAACTCATGAATATATTCATATTTTATCAAGAAATTTTAGGTGGTTTGAGCTGTTTGCTTGTCCTAATTCTCTCCCCTCTCATCCTAGGAATAGCCTCCATAGGTTTGGCTGCTGCTTATTATAGTGCAGGTAATGGCTTTTTTTTTTAAGAATTGTTTATTTCCTGTGGATCTGTTTCTCCTGCTCATGACTCCTCTCTGCAGCTTCTGTCTGGCCTTTCAAAGCCAGTAGAGGTACTTATCACACTCTGTGTTGTGTGAATATTAAAATCCAATTAGGATTCTTGCCTGTGTGTGACTTACCATGCTTTAATGCTCCATTTTTTACTCAACCTCCCTTTCCATTTGTAAGAGTGTTTTTAATAATGATGTTTACTATGTGGCACCTTGTACTTTCAGTGTGTTTTATAAGTGTGATTCACTGGTCCTCAGAGCTCTCCTGGGAAGACATAAAATGATTGCTTGCCACCATAATGAAATGATTACCTTGCCTTTGATGGGAATGCTCTGTTGCTCTGGAAACTGTTAAATCATCACTGGCAGAGATTTTTCATAAGAACACCTTTAGGGAACTGTCAGCTACTGCTGCTTCCTGCCCCCCTGCAATAGAGCAGACTGCACCAAATGCCAGGTGTCCTTCCATCTCTGGAATTTATCCTGCAGGCTGTCCTGTGATTCTCTTGCTGCATCCTGTTAACAATAAATTAAAAAAACTAATAGTGTGTAGGAGGAATATGTTGCCAATAAATTAATGTATTTTTATTTTAAGAGCAAAGTCCAGTGCAAGCTGCTTGAGACACCAGCTTAGCAGCCTTTCTTTTTTCCTTAAGACAGGGCAACAGTTTTTTTTCTGAAACAATACTGAGCAGAGTTCCACTCTGCCTTCAGTAAAAGCCCGAGTAAGCAAATTGCTTAGGCTGTATGCAAACATTTTCAGGACATAAAATGCAAATGTTTGTTTGTCCAGAGGGCCAAGTGCTTCCTTTATTGGAGAAACGTTTGCTTCAATGAGTTTCCTTTGTCCCTTACCCTTGTCCTCTGCAGCACAAATATTTGGTGGTTGACTGCAGGGTGAGAAATTTATGGATGTATTTTAAGATGCCCTTGCTTTTGGAGAAGAGAAGGATATGTAGTGATCTTACAACCTTGCCAATAATACACATGCTTATTGTTCTGTATGGTTTGGAACCTGGTGTAGGTGGAGTCCTTCAAAAAGATGTGGAGAGTTTTTGTATTTTTATTCTGGGAGAATAAACAGCTTGCATTACAACTAAAGGCAGGAATGTTGCATCCTTTTGTGGCCTTTAAAGGGAGCATGTTGCTTTTAAAGCTGTTAGAATACCAAAGAAGGAAAAAGAAAACATCTAATTTTGTACATTTTTTGCATTGTTCAGATAGTTTGGCATGGAAGCTTTTCTATATGGCTGGGTGCTTCTTTGTGGCAGCACAGAATCTGGAGCAGTGGGAGGTAAGATACTGAGCTTGGGAAATGGGTTATTCAGGAAGAGTTGGTGGGTGCTGATCCCAGCAGCCCTGAGCACTTGCTCAGTCCAAACAGACAAGTTGTGCTCCTGGTTTAAAGGAAACCCTTCAGAGCTGCTTTACCAGGACTAGAATTCATAGAATGGTTTGAGTTGGAAGGGTCTTTAAAGATCATCTAGTTCTGACCCCCTGCATGGGCAGGGACACCTCCCACCAGCCCAGGTTGCTCCAAGCCCCATCCAACCTGCCCTTCAACACTGCCAGGGATGGGGCAGCCACAGCTTCCCTGGGCAACCTGGGACAGGGTCTCACCACCCTCACAGCAAAGTGTTTCTTCCTAATGTCTAAACTAAATCTTCCCTCTTCAGTTTTAATCCATTACCTCGTGTTCTATCTCTCCATGCCCTTGTAAACAGTCCCTCCCCACGTTTCCTGGAGCTCCTTCAGGCACTGGAAGGTGCTCTAAGGTCTCTCTGGAGCTGAACGCCCCAACTCTCTCAGCTTGTTTTCATAGGAGTGATGCTCCAGCCCTTGGATCACCTTTGTAGCCCTTCTCTGGGCAGTATTTTTTTCCTATGCAAGCATAAAAGCATGAAGCTAAACATAAGAGTGTGGGTTTTTTTAAGAGGACACTTGCCCCAAACTGTTTTGTGGCCTTTTCTTCCTCTTACATAAAAAAGGGAGAAAGAACAACACCAGAATTTTGGTGGAGCTAGTGACTGTGTTAGCGAAAAGTGTAGCTAGAAATATGTTTGCTGTGTAGTTGTACTGCAGTCCAAATGCATGCACTGGAAGTGAAAACTGCAGGACCTGCAAGTTACTGTTCAAATGTGATTCCAGGCTGAGTTTTTATTACATTAGGAATGTGTTGAGTGGGGCAATGAAACCAGCTTTAAATTCCTTCTAGAAGTAATACAGGAGAGATGTTAAAGTCTCTGTTAAAGCCAAGAGCAAGATGATTTTCACAGTTTAAGTAACAGAGGAATGTCTCTAAAATAGCTGTGCATTTTTCTGTATTACCAAGATTATTTTACATAATATTTTGCTTTATTTTACTTTTATTTGTATTTGAAGCATAGTTGCTGGTGCTGTTTGTAAGAAAATCTTTATTTTTCAATGTTACAGGAAGCTGTATTTGATAAGAACAAGGGAACAGTTTGCCTAAAAACATTCAATCTTTACAAAAAATTACTGACCTTCTCAAAAGGAGGCAATGAACAAGGTGAGAAAGCAGCATCTGTGGTAGCAAATGTGGGGGGTGGACAGAATGAATGCATACATGCTGATTTAATAAGCTGCTCTGGAGTTCTATACCCAAATTAGCCACATCTGTTTTGTTCCCAAGCAGCATATATGTAATAATCTGCCTCTCAGGACTCAAATGCTTTTTCAGATTAGGGTGCTGAGTGCATCTTGTTAATTATTTTAATCAACTAACTAGGCTTACACATTGCTTTCTGCAATAGTCTAAGCCATTCCTTTGGAATTTTGATGTGTGGGTTTGTGACTCTCCTGCTTTGCAGGTGGGACTGCTGAAAAATTGAAATTTTGGATCCATGAGTCAAGATTTCTGTAATCTAATCTGTTTGATAAAATGATCTGGCTGGTAAAAGCTACCTGCTTTGGTAGCAGGCAAATGTTTAGATATCATGCAGGCAGGCATGTTGTATCTTGTAGCTATAGAATATGCATTGAAAGCAGCATATTTGCTAGGCTCAGCTTGGTGCAGTATCTTGTTTCTCCTGAGCTTCCTGTTGGAGTAACAGGAGCTGAAGTGCATTAGGTGACTGGGTTGAGGCACTGAGCCAGGAGCTCCATGGCAAACAGCAGGACCCTCTGCAATGGCAGATTTTTTTTTTTAGTTCTACTCACTAATCTAAATCAAACCAACTCTCCATATGCTTAGAAAACTGACAACATTTGGAATGTTCTTAAGCTGAATTGTTTTTTAAACAGTTGGAGATGGAAGATAAGAGATGTGAAGAGAAGAATGTTTAATGTTTCTGAATGTTTCTTTAGGGTATGTTTATATGTTGGGGAGCTGAGCACATCTCTTTCTGAGAAGCTCTTGGTAATACCTATTTCAGGTACTGTTAATGTGGAGATGCAGAGATCAGGAGCTCTGAGCAATTAAACCTTTCAGCATTTGTTCAGTCCTGGTGAACTTAACACCTCTTTACCTACTCCATACAGAAAAATAGTTAGAACTGTTATTAAAGTGGGAAACAGAAGAAATAAACTAATGGTCCCCCAGTTCCTGGAGGCAGAATATCTTGTTCACTGGTACATGCAGTAGTTTTCCCCCTTTGCTTCCCTTGTTTGTTCTTCCTGAATAGCTCAGTAGTGTTTGGCTATTGCAGGACTGCCTTGGTTGTTTGGGATCAAAGCAGTGGCACTCAGGGTCCCAGGGGAGTCACCCCTGGCAGTGCTGGGAGTTCCCTGTGTGCTGACAGGCTGTTTTTCCACCTCTCTTCACAGTCGTGGCTCTGCTGCCTGAGATCCGAGCGGTGCATGTGGAGGAGGAGGTGGTGCGGTACTTTGGGAAGGGTTATCTGGTGCTGCTGAGGTTTAGCACTGGGTTTGCACACCCCCTGACTCAGAGTGCAGTGCTGGGCTGTAGAAGGTATGGTGTGGCCTTTTTTTCTTCTTGTGTTTTTTTTTTAAATTAGTATGTGTAAGGTGGGAAACACCAATCACACGGGTCAGGAATTGTGTACTACTGAGACTTATTCTAGCTCCGTTTTCATACTTGCTGGTATGTTCTTGTGTTATTCAGCTTAACTTTTTTAAAACCCTTTAATGCTTTCAGTTTCAGACATTTGGGCAGCACCATCTCCCATTGGGATACTCATCATATTTAGGTATCTAAGATCCCTTCAGTACTGCATGTCTCCTGTAGTTACCTTCACTAGCTCAGCTGTGCAATGGCAGAGGGGGTTAATTCTGTTTTGCAAACATTCAGTGTATTTATCAATGAACAGCATTTATGTAAAGCATCAACAATAAGGAATCTTGCAGCAGCGTCTGTGGGAAGGGGATTAATTTGTTCTGATATGGAAGTAATGGCTTGGCTTAATATACCTTCACTGTCAGTCATATGTTAACTGGCCCTCCAAACAGTTGTTCTCAGGAATTAGCATGCCTTTTGTTGTCAGCACCACAGTTCCACTAACTCTTCTGTTCTTTCTTCCTTTCCACAGTGATGTGGAAGCAGTTGCCAAACTCATTACTAGTTTTCTGGGACTGGACAGAATAGAGAACCAACAAGATCTCTCTCAGAGCAGCGAAACAGAGGCTAGTGATGCTGATGAACCACAAGATAAATACTAACAGACATCATGAGCTGAAGAAAGCAGAAGCTTTCAAACATCTGGAACTTACAGATTATTCTTCAGGAAAAGAATCCCCTCATAATCTTGACTTGGGCATTTCTCTACATGTGCATGTACTATGGAAGGAATCTGTCTTAGGACAAATTGGTGCTCAGCTGCTTCAGAATCCATGCTCACAGTATTGCCAGGGTAGAGTCCAAAGCATATCCTGTTTTATTTGCTCTTTTGCTTTTGAGTTTTGTAAGCTTATCAAACTTGTCTAGGAATGGTTATTTATGAATGAATTTGTTTGAAATAATTTACATGCTTTCCCACTAATGAAGTGGAGATACAGATGTATCCATGTATTGCAAGCACCTGCTGCAGATACAAGATATGAAGTGTAGAAGAGCTGAATTTCTTACTCACAGCACACTGCTTTCAGGTTTGTCTTGAAATATTTTAAGTGATTGACTATATTGTTCAACAGGTTATAAGCAGCTTAATACATGCAATTAGGTGATGCAGGACTGTGGCTCTTTTATATTCTACTGACTTGCCACTAGATTTCAGTGAAAAATTAAGTTGGAATGACTGTCCTGGACTTGGAAACATCAGGCTGATCAATTTGTTACATTGTCCTAATCCTCTGGGACTTTCCAAGGAGCCATAAACAGTAAACAAAAAATGACCATGTTGATGATTGCCTGTCTTTGGGATGTTGTAACTTAATCTAGTTCTGCTGAACTTCTGGGCATAGACTATCCTAAGATAGAATAACCTTTTACTAGACCTTAATATTTACTGTTTTAACTATATATTTAGAAAGGAAGAAAAGCACATGTGTTACTTAAGGGAAAAGACTGAGCTCAATGTAGCAGCCTAGATTAGTTTAGTGTTTCCTCACTTGAAATTACACCTAAGCGCAAGTAATAACTTTTTTTAACACAGCTGGGATAGATCCAATGTTAGACTTGCACCCATGCTTTACTCTGGGTGTGAGTAGTGTCCTCTGTTCTGACCAATAATGTCTTAAATAGTTAAAAGATGAATTCTCCAAAATTTTTTTAAGTAAAAGCTACCTCTGTTAGTCAACATGTTCTGTCTAGAACTAAAACTTTGTGCCTCTGTCAGCTTTTCAGTGGAAGGAAAGAGTTGTAAAGAGTTGTAAAGTTCCTTCAACCTGCTATAATTGCTTGTATTAACTAGCTTTTATCCAGGAACTGTATGGTGTTCAGTCCTGAACTAGACAATATTTCCACAGTTCCTGCAGGTCTGAATGAGGTAGGAGATGACTGTGTGGTCTGCTTTCACCTTTGACCAGCAGCAAATGTCTTCAGGACTTGGAATAACCTGTGTTCTTGTTTCAAAGCACTCTACCTCTACAGAAGAGAGAGCTCTGAGAATGTTTCAGCAGAAGATGTCTGGTGGTGTGTTCCACCTGTATTTGGAACTAAGTACATACTTATCTGACCAAGATTTCACTTGAAGCCATTTAGACCTAGTGTGTGAGCTGGGAGACCAGGTGCTCTTACTGTCAGTTTGAAAGGGTAATCAGACTGTAACAGGGAGGTGGCTCTTGGTGCAGCTTGACTGCAGCACAGAAGTGGGTCTGTTTCTGTTCAATAAGAAACTTGTAATCAGGTGAGGTATCAAAGCAGACCAATATACATCCTTGTGAAGTCCTCTGAGCTGATGGGCTAATCCTGTGGCTTTCAAACTCCAAACCACTGGAACTGGGAAGCTGCAAGTTAGGGATGTTGGGTTGTATGAAATTGTATGAAAATTAGGTTGCAGGGAATTAGCTACATCTGGCCTTTATTCTGAAGCACAGCTGTAAGCTAGGAATAATTATCTAACCTGTTTAAAAAAAATATTGCAGGATGTAACACTTTGGAGAGATCTTCATTTAAATCCACTCTAATATATACCCTAGAAATACTCATTTTGGAAAGGGGGGAATGAGACTGGGGATTTGGAGAATTGTTTTTTTTCCTCAGCTAAGTAAAATTAGAATGTCAAGTGTTCTAAGGACTTCCAGGAGGAAATACTGCATGTTGTACAAAGGGAGAAAGCTGCATCATCTAAACTATAACTTAATATTTTGATACTTCACAGAATTAATGTTTCAGTGACGAGGATCAATTGTACAAGTCTCAAAGAAAAGCCAAATATTTATAGCATATAGCTGACATCTGACTCTTGTGCTGAATTTATGAATTTACACAGACACCAAAGCCTAAGCTGGCTTACACAATAAAGTGCTAGTTCTAACACTGTAGTAGATCACTGAGAGGCAAAATGGTTAGAAATTGTTTTTCTACTTTAAAATTGCAAGTAGAATTCCAGTGAGGCCTTGTACCTTGTCTTTTTTAAAAAATAGCCATTGATAAAATCAACTTTGATAACTTGTTTTGTGTCACTGTAGTCTTTTTTTTAATTTGTTTTAATGGAAATGTGTTAAAATATTGATGACAGTCTAAATTACTACTTGGCACAGCCCTACTGGAGGAGTTAATGGAGGGCAGGACAGCAGAGGAAGCCCAAATCCCCAGCTCCTTGCTGACCCTGTTACAGCAGCTCAGTTTTCAATTTCAGATAAGCTGATAAAACCAACTCTCCCCTGGTGAGTGAATGTATTTGCATTTTCCCCCCTTTAAACCAAACCCACAGGCCACATGAAAAAAAACCAAATACTTTTTATGAACACTTTGAGTATCAAAGGATTTATTAAAGTAATATAAATTAAGATCTCATTTATTTCAAGGTAAGTGGCTTTTGTAATTAAGTTATACATAGTAATTGGTTCTTTTTAGATAAAAATCTACATGTGGACCTAACTCCTAAAGCTCTCATTAAAATAAAAATATTTTGCATATTTATGGTTGTGTACTTAACTACCAGACTTGGGAATTACTTGTCTTTGTAGAACATCTCTCTCAATGTAGTTCAACGGGAGCTGAAGTACAGATCATAAGGACCTAAAGCTTGTTTAAAATATCCTCAATCTTGTGTTTTATGGAAAATGCAAAATGGGTGACACATTGGCTCCTGACTAAGAGAAGAACTTGTGGAACTCTTCCTGGCCATTGTTATATAGAAAGTCTATTACTATTACAAATATAAAATCTGAATGAAATTGGGTTTTTCTCTTGCCTTGAGCTGAGTCCTGGCTCACTCCTGCATTCTGTTATGCAAGAGGAGCAAATCTGACTTAGAGGGCAGGTGAGTTAAGGCTCAACAATGTGTTAAGACAGGAAAAGTAAGAGTTGAAGCTTATTACACTAATCAATTCCTTGAAGCCTTCAAGTCACTTTCGTTTAATCATAGTTGTTGCTTTAACTCTTAAGATGACAAACTAGCTATGTCTAGTTTGAGATTTCCACCAGCCATGTTTTTCCATGGAATAAGCCTAATTGAAATGCCCTTAATTTAGTGCTTTTATTGCTTCATCTAAATCATCCACCACTTCCTGCAGCTTCTGTAGGCTGGGGTGGACATTCTCCTCCATCCACTCCTCTATTGTACACTCATGGAAAACTTGCTCCATGGCTGCTCGGAGGTCCTGCACCACAGCATTCCACTTGGAGAGAAGACTAAGCAGAAATGAGACAGGAAGAAACAATTCCACTTGGAGAGAAGACTAAGCAGAAATGAGACAGGAAGAAACAATCACATTTGCAGCTGAGCTCTGCCTCCTGGGAGGGCTCCATTACTGGGCCTTTGGAAGGGAGAGCAGTCCTTAGAATGACTTTACAGGAAAAGAAGCACCTATCACAAGAGCTCAAGGGACTGGAGTTTGTGCAGATGACAAAATGTTAATGCTGTTTCTGCTTAAGGACCATTAATCTTAGCACTTCTGCAGTGACTTTAAGTACTGAAATGTGAGCTGAAAAAAACCACTATACACATTTTAAGTGTAACTGAAACTGACTCTGACTTGTTGGGAATTAAATTGTTTTTTTTATCAGGAAGAGTGGATGCTGTTGGATATTCCCCTGATCACAGAAAGTGTAAGTTAGCCATTTAGCATGAATCAGCATCACTTTGAGGACAAGTTCTGAAAAGCACATATGGTGACAGGGAGCAAAAGGAGAGTTTTCTGGAGACCAATTTTGGACTTGGGTGCGAAGGATTTGTTCAACAGAGGCAGACAGAGAAACAGGTTCTTCTGTTTAAAGCCACATGATGAACACTTCATATTGTTTGATTTCCACTGATGCTTCTGAAATAATTCTGGAAAGGGGCAAGGACTCCATATGTCCATCAGTACCCAAAAAATGACAAGACTTTTATTTCTGCTATAATGCAACATCAGTGGTGTTACCTGACTGCATCTGGCTGGAAGTGATGCATGATGATAGGGTGAATAATCTTCCTTTTTCTGTGGTAGGGGCTGAACCAGCCTGTGACATATCTGAAAAGAAATGGGAGTATGAACAGTTTTTGAAGCAGCAGTGACATGTTTGTAGGCTGTAAGGGAAGGGACAGGGCTTGAGCTGAACCTTTCCTGCACAAACAGAAGACATGCTCAAGGAATAAATAAATTTAAGTCTATATTCCTTTAGAACCAGCTTGTAAAAGACTTTTCCTGGCAAGTGAGAATAACTGTTCATTAGTTGCAATTTAAGTTTCATTTCAAGGTTTTTTTTTGTAACTGTAGCATTAAAATAAATTAATTTTAACTTTAAGTAGCAGTAAGATTTTAATTCAGGAAATAACTTGATTCTTGAAATAAGGCAACACAGTGTTTAAGGATTCTGCTGACATACTTTAAATGTGTATCCAAGTATTACGTTCTGCTGAGGTGTCAATATATAGGGATGTGATTCCTGAAATGCAGAGCTTGATGCCTGCATCCCTTTGCTGGAGTTAATGCCCCTCTTAGAGATGACACAGCTCCCCACTCCTGCAGAAAAATCAACATAACTCATTACCTGTTCCTTTCAAGAAGTTCATCCACTGATGACTTGAGGTAGAAGGTAACTTGGGTCACAAGTGCAAGGATATTGCTCCCAGGAAAGGTCCCCAGACTTGTACTGTCCAAAGAGGATCCATTAGTTTCTGAATTTGCCACACCATGAGAAACATCTGATTCCACAGCTGTAATTTTACCTCATGTAAGTATCAGTTTCCAGGTTGGACATTCCCAGCAGCTTTTCCACATTTTCTTTACTCTTTTCAGAATAGCCACCTGGCAGAAGACAGTGGAAATAAGCAAAAGGAGCCTAAATAACCAAAATGGTTATAAGAGAAGGTTATTCTGGAGTCCTCTGCATTGGCTTAGTAGTTCTCCTTGGATGAAGATTTTTTTTTTTAAAAGGTAAGATGGAAACAGAATAAGGAAAAAACCCTGAGGGTGGGAGGGGTACATTGACTTTCACACAACTGCCTTGTGCTAGGAAAAGCACTTCCTAGCTATGAGCTTTCCATTCAGCATGCTGAACGTTTCTAGAGCCTTAGTTAAAAACAAGTAGGTTGTGGGGTTTTTATTTTGAAAATAAATACAGAGAGACCAAAATAAAAAAAATAAATTGGCAACTACCTGTGAAGAAACCAGAAACTACAGGAAGTATTTTACCAGTGTACTGCCTAGATCAATGTTAAGAAAATTGATTAGTTAAAACAATTTAGTGTAAACAAGTTCTAAATCTAAACAAAATCAATCTCATATCAGTAGCATTTTAAATCAGTCTCAAAAGCTATTCAGCTTTATTTTTTTTTACTATGAGCATAAAGAAGCTTGTGTCTATTTGTGGGTTAAACCAAACCATTAGTATGTTATGGTTGTTTTTAAAGACAGGCCAAGAGGCTTCTCTGCTTCTGTATCCCACGTGCAATATGTTTAATTTATTGTTTGTAATTCAGAGCATGATCAGACAGTTAGACCACCTCAAAATATAATAAGCCTGTGCCAACCTTAGGGCAAGGTCACTTCACTCGTGTGCTAGGCATTAGCTGAGAGTATAAAGTTGTCATTGTACCATTCTTTAGTGCCTGCAGACATACAGCCAAGGATGGAATTGCCACAGGGAGAAGCTCACACAGAACGGAGAAGTGATCATACCTAAATAAGAAAATATTAATTAATTAGATGCTTCAGTATCAGAACATTCTAAAAGAGTGGGAAGTGTTAGTGCTTCAATCACTACAAGTCAATGAGCTTTAGAATTGTCAGTTTCTGTCTCAGATAAGGGACTTTCTCTGAAATCTGAAGTATTCCTGTTTCACTAGAGGGAACAGGCAGTCAAATTACTTGGCTCATTTAGGGTTAGAATTCTGACCCTCAACAATTAGGGTCAGAAATTAGAAGTCAGATCTCTGGTATTCCCTTACATCTCTTGGCTGTTGCTTAAAAGCCTTTTACTTCTTATATTACCAATCTCTTCTGCAGTTCCATTGTATCTGAATTCCCCCCATTCAGTTACAGCACAGTTAGCAGAATGCAGGGTGTGTCTGTCAGCAGCCCACGGTGCTACAAAGTACCTACAAGCCTTCAAACCCAACCTGCTATTGCTGGTGTCTGCCAAAGCCCTTGCTCCTACTGATAAATACTGCAGCAGTTGTCTGGAACTCTTGAAATCCACCTTCACAGACAGCTAGGGGAAGCCCAGGTGCAGCCAACAGGAAGGACTGCAGGATTGCAAAGCTCCTTTCTAAATCCCCAGCCTCCTTCTACCTCTTAGGAAGTTTTTGGGTGGGAGTTTGTTTCCATGAGATCCTTGGAAGTGTTTAAAAGGATGGTTCTTACCTCTGCCAGCCAGTCAGGGCAATACCTTCAAGGAGATCAGCAGGGCTGTTGCTTGCCACCTTCAGCCACTGCAGATGGTTTTTCAAGTGGTGTCCAATAAGTGTCAGAGACTGATTCACTCCTGTAGCCCCTTTAAAAGCACTAGCAAACCACACCTTGGAGAAGCCACATCTACGATACTTCTCTATGAGATGCACTGCAGGAAGAGACAAAAGAATGGTTATAGGATAAGGTGTTCTCTATTGTCAGCTTTGAATGTAATGCTGCAATTAACAGGAACCCAGGTTCAGTCACAGCAGGCTGCTGAGCCTTGTTCTGTCAGGTTTGGAGCATCACCAAGGATGACAGATGTGGCAGGCTCCCTCAGCAGCCCACCTGGTGTCTGACTGCCCTCCTGCATGTGCCCAGTTACTCCATTCCCTTGAATTGCTAAATTGCTTCAGTGCTAAGAGCTGAGGGTATGTAAGCAGCATGCACACCTCCTGACAACTGGGTCTTCTCTCAAAGAAATATTTGTATGCATGTTAGATGATTGATTCTCTTATGGGAGCCTCTAGGAGTTTTCCCTTTGAATTCTATGGATGTAGGAAGCCTTCAAGCTTCTAGTGGAGAGCTGTTCAATATGGAGCTATCTGCTCCCACTGGTTTTAAACCAAGTAAAGTTAATGTAGCAGGGCCTGTGAAAAACCTCTCAATCTCCCACCAGTGATTCCATAGCCCAGAAAATGCATTTATAGGAGTCCTCTATAGGACTAAATAAATCAATAGAAAAGGAAAATAAATCATAGCAACTATTACATGAGATCAAATGAGCTATGTTTCTGCTATTAAAGCAATAAAAAGCAATTTAACAACAGATTTTTGTGTGTGTGTGTGCAACTAAGGTATGTTTCAATCATAGTACTTTGTTTTGGTTATTTTGCTGAGCAGGTGACAAATACAAACCTTTGCCCTCCACATCAAGGTCTGCTGTGTAGTCCCAGATCATTGGCTGCACGAGCTGTGGGACCCCAGACTCTGAAAGGAACAGAGCACTTCTAAATAATGGGCAATGGGTAGTTAACAGTGAGAACTAAATACATGTTATTGGTGTCACAGACACAGTCAGACAGCATCTGATGTAGCCAAGGACTACATATCTCTACTTTCTAGTCTAATGGAACATATGACAACTATTTTCAGATATCTTGCTTTCATTATTTTCATCTGCCAACAAATCTGTTCTGACGGGTTGTGTAAACTTCTCTGCAAGCAAGGAAATATGACTCAGCCCATCATGGGTCACACACCTGCCAGTGTTTCCTCACTCATCCCTCTGAGCATGTCATCCCACACGATGGGTGTCACAGTGGGGTACGATGAGGCCACACAACTTGCAACGGCTTTTATGTGGGATAAGCACAGCTTCTCTGGAGTGTTGTCTTGTTGCTGCAGCCACTGCTGTGACTCCTCTCCCTCACCCAGGTAGTAAACCTGAAACATCAACAAATAATCCTTGTACAGGAACAGCAAGAAGAAGCTTGTATCAGGAAATCATACAGTATTCAAAGCCTATTGCACAGATGTGACACACAGAGTGGAGACACTTAAAAGCATCCCTCAGTTTTGAAGACACTGCAAGCACATCAGTCTGCAGGAGGCTGTGGCCTTGACTAAATGCATCATGTAAGGGAATCTTCCTAGAGAAATGAAAATGTCTAAAGAATCACAGCATGTCAGGGGTTGGAAGGGACTTCTGGAGAACATCAAGTCCAACCCCCCTGCCAGAGCAGGATCAAAACTAGGGCAGGTCACTCAGAAACCCCTCCAGATGGGTCTGGAAAGTCTCCAGAGAAGGAGACTCCACAACCTCTCTGGGCAGCCTGGCCCAGGGATCTGTGACCCTCACAGGAAAGAAGTTCTTCCTCATGTTGAGGTGGAACTTCCTGTGTTCTACCTTGAATCCACTGCTCCTTGTTCTATCACAGGGCACAGGTGAAAAGAGGTTGTCCCTTGCTTCCTGATGCCCAGTTCAAATCCAGCAACCCATAGGTCCTGAATTGGGAAATTCCTGTTTTGGGGAAGGAGATAATTTGTCTGTGAATCTACACGTGACTTGGGGGCATGTCCAAGAGTGGCCCCAGCATACCTGGTCCTATGCAGAGGGTGGATGTGGGTCTGTTAAGCTGGATGTGCCTTTAACTCTGTTGTTTTAGAGAAGGTTTTATCTAAAACACATTTATTCTACCTAAACAGTATTCTGCATTATAAAATTTGCAGGTCCCTGTCTAACCTTGCCATCAGTTCCCACAGAAGAGGATACAAAACACCGAGCTACTATCAGGGCAGTGAAGGTGGTCACAGTGAAGTTCAGGGACCTGTGTGCTTTAGGGATGGTTTTAAGAAACTCTGAGTAGGAGAAAACTCAAGGCTCTCTTCCTCAAGGAGACAAACTTGGAGAAAAAAACAACAACTTCCCACCACAAAAAGGCTGACTTTGAATAATTCAGCCAGAACAACAAGCCAACATCTCACATCAGAACTCACATGATTCTTAATGGATACCTGCAGCTGATACCTCACTTTAAATTCTCCTCTGACATTAAACCAAGTGCCAAGTTAACTTGAACAAACTGTTTTAAATAATTTGGGTATCACAGACAGATCAATAGAAATAACATCCAGTGTACTGGGATAGTTTATTGCTGAAAAGACTTTTCTACACTGCCTTGAACTGGTGTTTTCTGCCACCCCAACATGAAGTGCCACTGAAGTGCAGAAGCCTCAGCCCTCACCATCACCCCTCACCAAAAACACGTCCTGGCTCAAGTCCCACCTCATCACACCCGATGTGAAACCATTTCAAGTCCTCGTGCAGCGCCATGACCTGGTCGATCATGGCCTTGACCAGCGCCCGCGACTCCTCCTTGTGCGGGTTGAGGGCGTTGGGAAACACCTTCACCTCCCGGAGATGAGCGAACTCCCTGTGCTTCAGCACAAACTGCCAAGGGAAAGCAGAGCGCGGTTGGAACAGCAGCAACAGGAACGGGGCAGCAGCGTTTCCTCTTGCTTCACCGGGGCTCTGCGAGGCCCGTCCCGCTGCGCCCCGGGGGTGCGAGCACAGGGGCTGCTGCTCCGGGGGTCTCCCCACCACCCAGTGCCCCTCGAGGGG
>NW_009951794.1:825117-866304 GCF_000747805.2 Chaetura pelagica | reverse complement strand
GAGCTGCCTGCGCGCCGAGGATGGGGCCCTGGAGGTGCTGGCTCGGCACGGCGAGAGCCTGCAGGACAAGTTCGTGGAGATCCCCTGCTCTGAGGACTACGAGGGCCACAAAAGATTCGAAGGTACTTGGAAGGGCTGCCCGGAGGGCTGGGCGGGCTGTGGAGGCCCGGGCAGGGCTGGCTGCTGCCTCGGCCTGTTCCATCGGGTCTGGGCTGCAAAGCTTGGGTTTCTAGCAACCTGCTGCTCACTCTGGTGTTTAAGTCCCCAAACATTTAGTGCTTCTTGGGCCACCTTAGAAATTGTTGTTCCTAGGAGGCTTTTTCTGTCAGTCCTACATCATATTCCTCTGAAATTGCTTTGCTTAGGCTGTGTGAGAGAGACCTTTTGCTAACTCTGCTTCTGGTGCCTTCTCTGCTGATTCCTGTAATGGGCTTGTGGGTGAGTTTTACCTTTAAACTCCCTACAGGTTATGGAGTGGAACTGAGTTAGGATATTGTCTGTGCCACAGTAGTTGCAGAAATGCCACTTGTTCAGAGGTGCATGTGTGTGGCAGCAGCTTTTAATGGTGCCTGCAAAGCGTTTCTCTGTGTTCACATGTTTTGGCTGGGCCTGTTTTCTGTCAGATAGGTGTTTGTTTCCCCTGGCAGTTATTTCTTTGGAGTGTTGCTGTTGGATCCTCCAGAGAAATGGAAAACTTCAGTCTGTGATCAAGAGCTAGTGAGAGCCTAACATGGGTGAGGTGTGCTCATGTTCTGTTCCAGATTTGAAACGTGTATCTTGATAAACTTCTGGAGCTAGTACTGCTTCCAGAAAGCAGCTCTGCTCTTGATTTTTTTGTCAGCCTACCTGTATGTCAGTCTGTGTGCTGACTGTTGGTTATTGCGTTTAAAAAACAAAATAGATTTTTGAAGTAGCTTTTAGCCAAACCAGTTGTCTGATCTGGTCCAATATATGGCTAATAAAACATGTGCTGACACAAAGCTGGAGGCAGTGGGGAGGCTGGAAGAAGCTGCTTATAATTGAGGAAGAACAAAGATGATGAGAGGGCTGGAGAACCTGCTCTGTGAGGAAAGACTGAAGAAGTGGGTCTCTTCCCTGGAGAAGGGAAGGCTCAGGGGAGACCACATCACAGTAGTTCAGTACTTCAAGGGTGGCTACAAAGAGGATGAAGGCTTTTCCTGCATGAGGAGCCATGTGGAGCAGACAAGGGGCAATGGGTACAAGTTGCATGGCTGTTGTAGTATCTTGCTTGATAGGGTTTTGGAGAGTTTATCCCAAAAGACACCAAGGCAAAGAAACTGTCGGGAAGCTGCCACACAAACTTCTTCAGTAGGGGGATTTTTTTGGCTGAGCACATGAAAACATGTTTTAACTGTCATAGTTACTCTAAAGAGAAACTGCCTTTGGCTTTATCTGCATAGTGCCAAGGCCAGAGATAAGGAGGGCAGGAGCTTTAAGATATCTCTGTTCGGGAAGAGGAGGGAATGTGTTCCCTATTCTTATGTCATGCGGAGCCAGCTCTGCAGATGCAGACTGCAGGTGAAGTGTGACCTCTCTTGGCTTTCTGTGAGAGTGACTGACTTAGCTGCACCGCCCCAGGAGGGGGTGTCATCATCTTCTGTGGGCTTGTGTTCCGGCTTTCTGATGAGATGTTTGATTGCTGCTGCTTCTTAACGTCTGTGATGGCTTTTTATGGTTTCAGCAGATGTTTTTACACGTGTTCCCCTGTACTGTGCTTTCAGAAAGAGGTCGGTGGTATTAGACGTGTGTGAACATCTGGTTAAGTGGTGAATTGAAGCCGTGCTGGGGTAGTGAACTTTGCTGGGTGCCCACGAGAGGGTGGTGGTGAACTGCTGAGCCTGCTGTCCCAGCAAAGCTGGCTCCCTGCTTCCCGGGAGTGTTACTGATCGCCTGGGGAGGCAGTCAGTGTGGATTAGGGTTCTCTGCCAAACAGGATTCAGCTCTGCAGCTTTAGTCGCTTTGTTGGAAGTAGCTTCCTTTCACTCAGTAGTTCTTCATTCTCTGTCTTTGCCGTGGCTTGATATCCACAGCTGCTGGCTCTGTCAGGAGAAGGCACATTCCTGTCATGACTTGGTGCCTGGTACTGAGCTGGGAAGTTTCCACAGCTGAGATGAGCTTTTTATTTATGCACCTGTCCCTGTTTCAAACTGGGCTAGTGCAGCTGAGCTTCTAGTCTGCTTCAAATGATATGGTAGTTGGTGTCATACAGACATAAAATGTGTTATTTTTCAGAGGCCAAACATTTATCTTATTATATTTGCAGAAGATGGGGTGTTGTGTGAACAGTCTCATCTGCATTCTTAACCCTGTGGCCAGACCTTGGCTATTTCTGCTCTTGAGACATGGTTAAATACTTAAAACTCCTGTGGCTACTAGTGTGTGTGGTGAAACTCCTGTGTGGTCTCTTGTGTGTGTTGACCTACTGTGTCAGTGTACAAAGCACCCATGACCACTGCCCAGGAGGCAGCTGTAAGATGCTGTTCCAGAGACTAGGTGAGTGGATGTGGAAAGCAGAGAAGCTTGAGCAGTGGAGGAAAAGCTCCAGCACCCACTCTGCTGGTGTGGTTATGGTGGTGGCATCAAATAGATCTTTGCCTCCTCTTGTCCTGCTTCAAGGTGGATTGCACTGGGGGAGTGTAATGAGGGGGCTTTTTCCTCTGGAGAATCATCCTGGTTTCAGCAGCCTGTGGTGCTTGGGCAAGTGCCACTTTAAGCAGGAGACAAAGCTGCAGTTCAGGCTCTTGGGCTCTGAGTTACATTCCGTTTTGTGTGTGCTGAGTAGCAACAGGGGCTACAGGGAGGACTTGTGGTTTTACATGTTGTGGTATGTTCCTCCTTTACCTTGACTAAAAAAATACAACTCTTGGATCCAAAGACAAGAGCCTTGTTAGGTAGGTGAATGATTTTTGTGTCTAATAGGCACAAATTTGTGGATGGTATTGGGTACATTGTGATGCTAAACTGAATTTCTCCCAAGTGCAGGTTCTCCAACATTTAACATTTCAGTGCTCCAGTGTCCTGTGGTCTCTTAGACAAAAACAACACATTTATTAATGCTGAAACTGTTTTCAAACAGACAGACTGTTCTCTTTTTCCCTAGCATTCATCCAGTGTTTGTGCCTTACTGCTGGGACCTGACTGACTTGAAGCTGGACTATCTTTTTATTGTTCTTCTTCTCAGTTTGGAAAAGCTTTTGTTGTTACCTTCAGCACACCTCCTGCTTCCAGGAGTGTTTTTGTCAGCTCTTTGTCAGAGTCCTTAGACATATAACAATTGTCCTAGGTAACCCTGCAATTTTGCCAAAGCTGGACTCTCCAGTACCAACCTTTCCAAAAGGGTAAGATCTGTGCTGTTGTTTGCTGTGGGAGATAGAAAGCACAAATCTCTTTTGAAACCAGAAGTATTCACTAGTGCCCTTTTTGCAGAACATCATGTAAAGAAAAATCTCTTTAGTCAAATTTGTCCTGCAGTATCGATGCTGTCCTTTGAATTTACCCTTTCCTACTTCTCTCTCCCTTATCCCTAAGACAATTTTCTTTGCCTTTCCACCATTAAGGAGACCTTTCAGTGGCAGAATGTAAGTCATTCCTTTTTTCTTGTCTGTCTTAGCCAAGAACTTCCTTGGCTTTCTGTATCCAGCTTTCTCCCACACTCCTTCATCTCATTTTTTTAATCAGCCTGTTACCTCAGCCTTTTTTAATCCTGTTTTTTAACAGGATTCTTAGAGTGTACTGGCAATATCCAAACTTGTGCTTTGTAAACTTGCTAACATCTCTATACCCACCAGAACACTGAGTACAGCACAGAGTATATGTTGTATGATTTGTGGGTCCTACTTGTCCTGCAAATCTTTCATTGAATCTTATGGTTACTGACTAAATGTTTTGTAAGGGGTTGTTGTTGGTTTTTTTTCCTTCAGTTCTGTGAACCCAAATTGGTTTCTCTGTGACTGTTTTGGGTTTTTTTACATGCATCTGAGTTTAAAATTGGGTGGTGGAAGCTGTTACTGCCTCAACCATCTGTTTCACTCTTTGAGTGAGTATATATAGCCTGGAGGCAGGGATTTCTCATCCCTGTCAAGTGGCTTCTGAGATGCTCTTCAGCCTGGCATTCAAGAGTGAATGACTGATTTTAATCTGCCACTGCTGCATGTATGATGAAGCCTTCAAGACACAGTATGTGTATGTTTTTCGTTGGGAAAGACAAGAAGTAGTTTGCAGCATTTGCTAATTACTACTTGTTGCTTTTGGTAACTGCTAGGTCATGTGCTCCAAAGGAATACAGCAAGCATTCCCAATGCCTGTGTTTTTATTACAAGATCTGTGGTGTTTAACTTGTAAATCATTGGTTCCTGGAATTGATATTGAAAAAACATGAGAATTTCCACAACTGTGCCTAGCCTTTCTGGTTGCAGAGGGGATAGTTAGGGAATGTCCTCTACATTTTATTTTTCTTGAGGACAATTCAGTTTCTTTACCCTGTTGAGACTGTTTGGTTTTGGGACAGAACACTTGTCATATTCTGTATGGTACCTGAGAGTGGTGTGTACTGGGTCTTTGTCTATGATGTGATTACTTACCTACCTGGACTGTAAGGAAAAATTCTCTATGGACACATGAGACTGTATGGATACCTGGTAAGTGATTTTAGTTGCTAGAAGTCTTGGCTGATTTTTTTAACCTGTCTGCCTGAGATGGAAGGATCTGTGCGGCACTTGAGCTCTCTGGTTCTTGCCCTGCCTGCCCAAAGGCTAGAATAGAGTGTGTGAGATGAAATAAGTTTAAATCTTCTTCCTTTAAGAAACCAGTTATATAAACAGAAACTTGCTTTCACTATTGTGCTTGGAAAGAAGGGGAAAAATCCCTGGATCTATCTTGCTGCATGTACATGGAACATGAAGATACAGATGCCTCTGGCACTGCCTTACTAAGCAAAGTGGTAGGTGTGCAAAGGGACATAAGTAAATCAGTTTTAATCCCAAAGCTTGTAACCAACTTTTAAAGATTTGTGACAAACTTAAGGTTTTTAAGACTTATTTTCAGATCAAGAGGAGAAACAGTAATTTGTTTTTCAAGGTGTGGTGTTGCATTTAGCTTAACCTGAGTAGTGGAAGCTCTGGGTCATGCATGACAGCCACATCTCTGCTGCTTTGGGGGTGGTTATTGATTCCCTTTAGATCATCTTCATTCTGTTTAAGTGCATTATGGACATAACAGGAAATAAGTTGTCAGCTTCATTGACGTAATTTACCTAAATTACATCAGCCACAGCAGGGAAAGGGATGTAGCTGAGACCTGGGAACTTGAATCTGTGCAGAAGCAGCAGTGTCATTGGCTAGGTTGTCTTCTCTGATTGTGAGGCAAAACACATGGAAATGGAGATGTAACTTTGTTGTTGTTGAAGTGATGGAAAATACTGAGGTTGCCAATATCCTTTCTGAATGTTGTGGGTGTGAAAGGGGAGTAAGAGAATAAGAATAGATATTTGCTTGGAACCTTTTTTGAAGGCTAATCTTTTTTCTTTTCCTCTGTGTTCCAGGCTGCACTCCCAGAAAGTGTGGAAGGGGTGTGAGTGATGCAGTGATCACAAGGGAAGAAGCTGAAAGGATCCGTAGGTAACTCTTCTCTTAGCTCTTTTAACTTAGTTTAATGGCAGTGTGCTGGTGGTTAAGGTGTAGCACAAAGCTCATTAGCTGAAAGAGGATGGGTTAAACTGGTTAAAACATGAACCTTTGTTTTTTTTAAAAGCAGTTTTCCATTTTTGCTGTTGTGGGGGCAGTTCTTCACACAGTCTGCCTAGACCTGTGGGCCGTGAGTGTTGCAGAGAATAAAGGCAAATGAATGAAGTTTTAAAGCATTTTCCCTTGGCCTTCTGTTCCATTTGGTCTTTAAAAACAGAACAAAACAACATAAGCCTCCTTTCAGCTGAGTCTTTCTGGGTAATCGTGAGCTAGTTCTGACCCTGTGGTCCTCTGTGAACATTAAGAGATGAGTTTTAATCAAATAGCAGGGAACACTGTCAAATGATGCAGGCAGAAAAGTGATCAGACTCTTTGAGGGTGATTTGCACTTAATCATCCTGTGAGTGGGGAACATCACTGTGATGCTCAAGGCCATCTGCAGCTGGCCAGCCAGCCTGTGCTTTCCAGTTCAACTGGGCTTTTGCTTGTGATACAGCACTTCTGCAGTGTAAGGATTTATTTGTACTGCCCCTAAGAATCAAGATCTGTTTGGGGTTTTTTTTGTGTGTGTTTAATCTTGGCCAGAATGTATTTGAAAGCAAATGTTTTTGGGGATTTATGGAGGGGGCTGCAGGCTCAGATATGTTCTGCAACACGGGTACTTTATTTTCATGACAGGCTGCAAGATTCAGTTTCAAATAAATTGCAGCTTTTGTTAACTCTGTGGGGTTATAGCTGATACATCAAATACTGAAGAGTTACATGTTGTAAATAGTGACATTAAAGGACAAAGTAATCAGATTTCAGTTCTCATTTGAGGTTATTGTTTTGCCTACAGAATAGCAGAGAGGGGACTGTCCTTGGGAGGATCTGATGGAGGGGTGAGCAGTGTCCTGTTACTTTTTACATTCTTTTACTGCCTAGGCAAGATTATAAATGCATTTTTGGGGCTGGAGGAGAGGAGATGGAGAATTTTTCCTTCCATTCAGACTTGGAAAAAAAAATCCATTTGTTGGGAAAGTTAATCTCCCATTAATACTTCTGCTAGCAGTGTAATTCCTGCAGTACAGTTAACATTTCCTAGTACTCAGATTTGTTATTTCTATTGCTTCTCTTGAACTGATTTTTGTATTCACCATCTGGAAACAGTTACTATAGCAGAACTTCACAAGTTTGACTTCTGAAACTAAATTACAGTGGTTAACAGCATCACATAAAGATTGGGTTTGTGTACTGACAAAAAAGGCCACGTCATGTCTTCAGAAGACTTTTGAATAATATTTAAAAATGAAAACAAACCCACTTCTATTTAACAAGCATGTTTTTCTAAATTTCTTTCTCCCTGTTTTTGTTCTCAGGATGTTCTTGTGTAGGAGCAGAAACTGTTTCTTGAGTATTTGTAAACACAATCACTTCTTTAGGCCTTTGCACATTTTAGCAGAAAAGGAATTTTCAGTGAAAAATGAGACTTCATCTTTCTTGTGATTATTGAGAGAGAACTGCAAAATTGTAAACTGAGACTCTTAAGCAATGCTGCCCATATGAAACAATGCATTTAAAAGATTTAACATTCTCTGTTCAGTTCTGTCATGATGTCTTAGGTGGTTTTTTTACAGTTCTGTGATTGTATAATTGCCTCTTTGCTTAGAGTCTCTGCTTGTTGGGATCTACATCTGAACTCCTTCATCAGTGCTGTCAAGTGGAGCTCCTTTCTGGTTCTTTTAGAATCTACATGTGATTTTTTCATTAGAGTTCCACGAAGAGAAATTATAAAGGCAGTGTGTAACACTGATGGATTTGGACCACAGAAAGCTAATGTCCAGCTGGGGGCTAGGGAATTAGGGAAATGTGAGATGGAGAAAGCTTGGAAGAGACATGAGAGGAGGTCAACTTGCAGCCCAGTGGACAGAGCTGGGCAAGAGTCCTGAGCTGGCTTCCTTGGACAATAAGCCAGAGTATCAGACAAATATAAATCTATCATCTACATAATTTTGAAAGCATCAATATGAGGGGTTTTGAAATGGAGGGAAAATCCTTAGAGAAATGTGCAAAAACAAAGTCATTTAGTATTGCATGGAGGTAAAATAGTGAATAACCACTGAAACATGCTAAAAACAAGAGCTGACCAGTGTTTCTGAGAGATCATATTTAGAAGAAGCCTTTAAATACAGGGGGTTTTATTCCTCTTTCTCCCTCTGCTCTGCTGTTTTCCTTTCTTTTTCAATGTGCATATTTCTATTCCCCATGCCATGATGTGAATCTTTTCCCCATAATGCTGTCTTGGTTCTCAGGTATCAATAAATACTGGTGGATGTGGTATAGATGAAACTGTCTTCATTTGAACCTTTTATCTTTTTTAATTTCTTACCTCCACAGCATACAAAATGTTTCAAGCCTTACTTTACTACTTTCCCTGTATGCCTCTCATGCTTCAAGCCTGTTGGATTAGGTCTGGCTTGTTGTTTTAAATTTCTTAAGCTTTAGAGTGTTTGGATAATTCTGTCCAATTATGTCTGTTGTTCTAAGACTATTTTTTTCCCTTAAAAATTACTTAAATTAACTCCTTGTAACTGTTTAATTATTTTTAATCCTTTCTCTAGCCACTTTGATCTCTCCACTCTTCCAAATAGAACTTCTTCAGATTTCTCCTGGGATGCAGAATTGCATTTTCATTCTCTGATTTCCTTTTATAGACCCTTTATAAGCAGTGTGTCTGGTTTTTGTTGTTGTTGTCCATCATCCTTCTTATATTTTGAATTCACAGAAGTGGATTTGCATGTCCCGATGTAATTTAATAACTTAAAGACCTAAACTTGCAGTTTGTGACTCTGTCAATCATCTCCTCCTCCCTTTGTTTGCTGCCCTTTCATCTTCCTCGGAGGACTGAAGTGTAGCACAAACACTTTTCCCTTTCCCTCCTTTTGTGTTGAGAAAGTCCTGGCAAACATCTGAATTATTGAAATCTCCCAGAAGTCATGCCCCACTTGTCATGCTGAGCTTTCTCTCTTATCTCCCTTTGTAATTTTTCCTGGATTTATTTGTATTTATGCGCACACAGTGAGGCTACCAGAGGCCACTGTAATCTTCTAGTCTAGCTTTCAACAGCATCCAAACAGGAGCATCTTCTCCCCCAGTGCTTTCCCTTTCACATCCCTGGCTCTGTAAAATAGTTTTATACTCTGTTCCTTATTCAGTGTGTCAATTGCAGCAGTTTGATGCTTGCTTTAGATTAGTTTTTTCTTTATTAAATAATGCTATTTCCCTTTCTTCATTACCTAGTATTTCCTTGCACACTGCCTCTGCTAGTGGCACCACTTTGACTCATTCATTCATGTCTTTGTAGGTGCTGCTGTAGTAACATCTCTCTGGTGTAAAGGAAATCACTTGTTTACTATGAGATCTATTGGCAGTTATTTAGAAGCCCTAGAAAATAGATCCCATGGTGCACCAGGCAGCTGCAGTCTGTTCCTTGTGGTGCAGCAAAGCTGGCAGGAGTAGCTGCTTAGACCTCCCTTTTGCAGGGGAAAATTAATTGAATCACTGGGAGAAGAAAACCACCTGTGAAGCTGTGATGCCAGACAAGGGTTTCTGCTGTGGGCCCACCAACCCATGGGTAGAACAGGGGGTTTGCAGACCACATCCTTCCTTACTCTGCTTTCAGCCCTCCCAACCAAACTTCTGAAGTCCGGGAAATGCTGTCAGCTGTGTTTTCCAGAGAGAAGATAAAGCTTCTGCATAACAGTTGTCCTGTCTCTTCTACTACAGGGCACATTCTCATTAGCCTCCTAATAGCACTTAGGAAACACATACTTCAAGAGTGAAAGCTGAACTTGGCAGGATGTCTTTCACTTTACTTACAGCTGGTGTTGGGTCATTATCTAGGCTGTACTCAAGAGGAACTGGTTGTGTTTAATCTCTGTCTCATGTAAATACTGGACTTCATTGCCAAATACTGCATTTAATTTTCACAGGGATAACCTGCCCCTCCAGCCATCTGAATGATGGATCAATTAGATTGGTTGCACTGGTATCTCATAATTAATCAGTGTAACTGTTGAGAGGCATTACCCTGAGAAGGTAACTCTTGTCTGTCTGCTCTCAAGATTCAGGTGGGGAAGGGTATTTAGAGTGGGATTGGTTTGAGAGCCTGCCTGCATTGACTGCAGGTTTGATGCTGCCCAGGAATTGGTGTCCCTGTAGGACCTCCATTGTTCTTCCTTCTTCTCAGCTTCAATGTGTGTGTCTTCCCCCAGGAGTGGAGGGGAAGGGTTTGAGTGCTACCAGCTCCTCTGTAGGCAAGTAGAAGTAAGTTTTTGCATTCTTCTCTTTTGGGGAGTGTGCTGTTTTCCTTAAAAATAGCACTTCAAACTTTTTAAGGGGTGGAGGATTTGCTGTAGGAGTGAATATGTATTTAATGGTTGGCAATTCTTTTCACTGAGGACCAAAGGCAGGGTCTGTCATGCTTTGCAAGAAGGGGAAATTGATCCTTTTGCCATATGCTGTGACGTGGTGGTTACTTGCATGTTCTTTTTGAATCCTTTTAGGAATGAGAGGGTGGAGAATGTGGGACTAATGATACTGAAGGTCCAAAAGAACATTTATTTGTGTTGTTTTGAAAAAGGAAGTTCAATTTCTTTTTTATACAAGTTTTGTAAATGGGATATTGGGGTAGTTCTGTTAAACAATTTCTTGGCAGTAGGTGTGTGTGTATGTGTGTCTGCAGTGTTCCTGCCACCTTCAGATAAACTTTGTAGAGCTTTCAGCCTGGGACCTGAATTGCAGGCTGACCCTTGATCTTCAAGCTGAACTTGAAGTCATGGTGTTGACTCAGGCATCCACCAAGGCATTATCTTCAGTGTAGGAAATGATGATGAAAATGTTTCATGTTCTGAAATGGCAGAGGCCAAAGTAAGTGTTTCAGTCTCTTCCCAAGGTTGTTTCCAAGCTGTTGATGGCAGAGGCCAAAGTAAGTGTTTCAGTCTCCCAAGGTTGTTTCCAAGCTGTTCAACAGCTTTGTGCTCATGCATTAATCAAGCCTCTGTCAACGTTAGACGTTGTTTTCCCCTCTCTGAAATGACCATGAATATTCTTGCTTTTTCAGTTGTCTTCATCTGGCTTATCTAGGCTTTATATTGAGGCTATTACCTTTTCATCTATGAATAGCTACTGTTCTTGGGAGTGTCCTCTGAAGCTTTTGGAGAACTGTGGGAAGAGAAGGTCAAAGCTTGTGCTGTGTCCACTTGAATAACTTGTTACTTTGTATATTATATATTGTATATTTACTCAAGGAGTAAATCAAATTATTGGGTAGGTTTATTAACATAAGGTTGTTTTTCTTTTAAGCAGTTGAAAATTTCATTTAAAAGGGGACTTTAGTGAAGTTTCTCTGATTCAGCCCTGAAGCTCAGAGCAATTTAGCCTGCAGGAGCTTTCTTTTGCTGAGAGATTATGATGGGTCTCTCTTCCTCCACAATGATCCAGAGGAGGAGGGAGAAAAGGGCTCTGAGACTAGGGGTGAAGGTGAAACTAGTGCTGGCCTGGCCCTGCTAGTAAGGTGAAAGTTTTCATTCTTTCCAGGCAGCTCACCTGGTGGCATTATTGTTTGGATTTTGTTAGAATAATGTGAATGGCATGTGGTGCCTCAAGAAATGCCAAATTCCAATGTGAGTGTTTTTGCCTGGATATTGAATGTCAAAGATGTCATTTCTTTGGTTTATCAGTCAGGTTTATCAGCTTTTGCTGCTTGATATTTCCAGTATTAAAAAGGCTGCTATTAAGCAGTCATACTTTAAAATGCTTTTTGATGCAAAGCAAACATGTATTTTATGGACAGCAAGGGACATACAGAAGTTTACTTTATTTGATTTAGAGAAACTATTTAGAATCCTGAGAGGTAGCTCTCTACCCTGACAAATCTGAATGCTAATCTTCTTAGCTTGGTCTGGAGCTCAGCAGAAATGTTTGGCTTGAATTGGGTGAAGAAATGGATTGGATTTTTATATGTAGAAACTCTTCACTCATTGGTTTTCTCTTGCAGTGGTTTAGAAATTGAGAAAAAGAAAGTTTGGCTTTAGCAAGCATTAGAATTACAATTGTTCTTTTAAACAGACTTTTATGTCCATATTAAATACGAGAAGTATACAGGACCTCATGAAGGAGAAGTTTTAATAATAAATGTTGGGCAGGATAAATGTTAGTGCTGCTATTTGAGTGCTTCCCAAATATTGGAAAATCAATCATCTTTGTGTGGAAGGGAAATGTCTTTGCTGTGTTCCTGAGTCTCTTCTTGTCTTACCTCTAGCCCATGGAGGAAAACTCTGGCAATTCTGTGTCAGATTTGAATCTCAGGAATAGCAATTCCATGCTTTTCCTAGTACCTTAATATTTTGTGTATATATACAACAAAGGGAGGAAGGATTGTAGCTGTAAAGTAAGCATTACTATTGTGAACCCAGTTTTTACTTGCCAGGCTGTGGAAAGCAGGAGCCAACATGGGAGAGTGAGAGGTCATAGTTAACAATGGTAGAACCTTTTCATGCTCACTTTTCCTACCTTTTTTTTTGTTTGTTTCCTTTCACAGGCATCAATTTTGGACTTGCATTCTGGAGCTCTTTCACTGGGGAAGCACTTTGTTAATCTGTACAGGTAAAATGGGGCTGTGGCTTGTTGTCCCTCTTGTTACCCTGTACCTTCAGTGCTCATTCCCTTTTCAAATGTCTCAAGCCCTGTAAGCTGAGGTTAATAATGACAAACTGTACAAGTTGTTTAGATTCACCACAGTTTCTATGACCAGTTAAAAAGCTTTTGTGGCATGAAAACCAATCTTTTGTTGACCTGGGCTCTTTGAGAGCTACCATTACCTTTCTTTTCACACCAGTAATTAACAGTATATTTTCTCAGCTTATAGTCTAGTTTGTTAGTGGTGGAAGAAATCAAGTAGTCTGGACTCCATGTGCTTATTTCATTATGTGGGAGGGGACTCTTTTCATGCCTGGCAAATTCCATTGTCAGTTGCTGCATCTTGATCCTTTAATCCTTTAACATTTAACCTCTTAGCAATGCTTTTGGAGCATCATGCTTAAAAGCATTTTTAGTTTGTTTTTTTCTTGTATTTTTACTTTCTGCTTGTGGGTAAAGTGCAGATGGGAGTAAGAATGCATCTTGGTATTACTCAGGCAATCTGATTCAGCAGCTCCTTCTGACTGTTTAATTTTTCAGGTACTTTGGGGACAAAGTTCAAGACATCTTCACAGAAGAGGACTTTGCATTATATCGGTAAAGATTGTTCAGTAACTGCTGAATGAACCACAAAACAAACTTGCTGGCTTTGTGGTAGGGTGCATGTTGGGAGGGGATTGTCACTGAGATTCAGACATACCATTAATTTTGCAGCTCAAAATAATAATTCCTGCCAGTTAAAATGCCTTGATGAAAATAAGTAAAAGGACCTCTTGGTGACTACCTGATAAACAAGATCTATAAGCGTTACTTAAATGAAGGCAGTATTGGTGGTGTAGATGTAATCAGAACAATGGCAGCTCCACACATTTCCCTTTCTGTGTCATGGGCTGATGCCAACCCTGCAAGCAAGAAGAGCTCCTTCATGTGAGTTCTATGGCTATTGGCTGGAACATTGTAGCTGGGATGTAAAATCCTTCAGCACTAACTCCTGTTTCACACGTGTTATCCAAGAGATTTGTTAGATAATGAAGTCCATCCTGTGCTATTATGACTTTAGGAACTTGGGGGGGTTTGGGGAGAAGTGTAACAAAACATTAAAAATGGTATTACTAATGTTCTGGCTAGAGAAGCAGAGCATGCTTTCCTCTAAGAAGCCAGAATATGAAACAGTGTTATAATGTAATAGCTTTGGCATCTGATGCTTTTAGCTTTCCTGTAGACCTGCTCGTGTGCTTAACGAAGACAACAAACCTAACAAGTTCCATGTGTCTGTGAAGGTGTGTGGCCAGAGTTCAGGAACAAGCAGTTTTGGTTGACTTGACACAATAAATCATTAGTTAGGTATTTCAGTCATAATTGGAAATGTGCTTGGCTTGAACACTTGAACTCGCTTTTTTTCCTTTTTCTTGCCTTTGTGAAGGAAAAGGGCCTCCCTCTAGTGGTGGACTATTAAGTAGCCCAATAGGCTTATTAGTTTTGTTAGAGTAATTTTATCTGTCTTTAATTATAAACCACTTAAAGCTTATTTTTATCTGACATTTTTTAGATACTGTTGTCTTTACAGATTAACTTCTTTAAAATATGTTTACTTCCCACAAAATCATAAAAAAATTAGATGCTTCCTTGATTATTATAGAACTGTGACTGTTTAAACAAAATGTTTAGTTTCTGTCTCACCAAGATAGTGGGAGAGTATTTTGAAAACAGTCTTTGTTTTGCCTACCATTCTGTAGAAGACAAAAGAATCTGTAAAAATAATGTGTATGGAGGGATTGTTTTACTTAAGAGTATTTCTGCTTCACGTGAACAGAAACATTCAGTTTTTTAATAATCTTTATGAATTTTTGATCCTTACACTGAGCTGAGCCAGCTGCCAGGCAACATGAATATTCCATTGGTATTTCATGCTGATATAGGGGATGTTTCAGTCTGCTGCATATGATATAATATATTGCTACACAATATATTATTAAGTGCTTCTGTTAATGGCAGTGCTTTAGCATGGTCTGTAGTACCTTATGCCCTTAATGAGTGGTTTTATCTTATTCTTGGAAGCATTTCTCTTCATTACTTTCACTTACCTACCCAGGTCAGTTTAAAAATACACTCTTGAGAAAATAACAAGATGTAATTCATGTCTTAAGTATTACTGATTGCACCAATAACAAATCTGAGCAGGCATCCTGAGCCAGGAGACTGGTTTCTAAATGGTCTCTGTCAAAATCATGTTGTTTCAGAATCAATTATGATTTCTAGTCTGATGCTTTAACCACCATCTGTCAAACACATACAGCAGTTCCTCTTGTTTCATGTAATAGATGCATCTTTATCCAGAAGAGAGACCTTTAATCTGAGTGCTTGGTTTAAGGGTTGTGGCTTCAGCAGAAAATAGCAATAGCAGAGATTTGTTCCACTCTGGCTTATCAAAGTAGAGCCATAGAGCAGAGGAAGAGCTGCTAGTTTGCTTTCTCCCTTTTTTTTTTTTGTTCTGTGTATGATTTCTGTGAAGATGTTCTGCTGTGGAACTGTTGCTTTGCCTGCATCTGCTGCCTTTGATGCCTTTCAGTAGCAACAGTGTGGAGATGCTGACAAATGGGCTAGAGAAACTGTGTAGTTTTGCAGAGTTTTGAGTGTTCCTGTCACCACACTTTGCAGGGACACCTAACACTGCATATTTTGCTGCATTTTGTATCTTAGACAGACTTTTCTGTGTCACATTAAGTTCTACTCAGTCTTTTATGCTGCTGCTGCTACATCATGCTGTCAACTTCCCAATCTACTGAACATCTTTTCTCTTAAATGCTATGTTCTTAGACTCCTACCTATTTAATTGTTGTGGTTTTTTTTCCTCATCATCCTGACTCCAAAATCAATTTCACTAACTGCTTTTACAGAAGGGGGGCATTTCAGTGAGTTTTCTGCCTTTCCTTGATTCTGGCCTGTGCTTTTTGATACCACCCAGCAACCAGGGTAGCAGCTACAAACACACCTTTAGATTTGTCACCTTAACTGCTTCATGAGCTGCCTTCCTATTTACCACTTCCCCTGTCTACTTCATTTATAAACAGGAAAAAAAGAAATTTATGAAAAATGCTTGCATACTTGAATTTAGGAGTTTATTTTCCTTTTCTTTTGATAATCCACTGGCTGGCCAACTCCTGGTTGCTGGTTTTGTCTAGCAGGAAGGTTTGAGTAGAGCTTTGCTTCCTGCTTGGTTTGTAAAACTTGCAGTCTTGCCCAAAGCCAGTTCATGTGTCTCAAAGAGGAGTGAAGCCTGAATGGGGCCTTACAGGCACTAGACAGCAAATCTTAATGGGAGGCTTTGACAAGTGGGAAAGGAATCAGCCTGAAAGAGGAAACAGTGCTGCTTAGAGAGCAATACAATTACTGGAGATTTAAAGTTATGTCAAGACTGCAGCCTAACTACTTCAGGGTAGATGTATTCCAGCTGGCTGGTTCAAGTGGCCTCCTGGTGTCAGAGCCAGGGAATATGCTGCTGTAGTATTTGTGGGTTAGGCTGTTAATTCTGGCTTCAGGTTGTTCAGAGTGCCAGCTGCCCTCAGTTCATGATGAAGTGAAAGGAGTAATTACATCTAAGCTTTCTGGGAAACATAAGGCAGCCTCTGCTGAAGTCCTTCCTATTTCTTGGAAAGAAAACAGAAAACAAGATCAGGCACCCACATGAGAGGAAGGACCTGGAGATCCTTTCCTGATGTCAGTTTTACTAACTACCACTATGTGGCTCTGAACTTGAAACCTCAGTTCATGCAGCCATGCAAATACCTGAAAATCTCAGCTCTGTCATTTACTGATTTTTGGATTTTCACATATAAAGTAGCTTGAACTGACTCCTAAAGTTTAGACACCTCAAAATGTAAAGTGAGTCAGGTTAAAAATGTAATCTCTATGTGGATTTCTTTAATTGTTGGTGAATGACAAGATGTGAACAGAATTAATATTTAGGATTTATTCTTTTTAGTACTTGGGGAAATAGTTTTTAAGAGATGATTGTCACAGCCTAATACTGTAGGTCACTGGAGAATACTTGGGGAAAAACTTCCTTGGAAATTATGCTGCAGTTCAGTAGTGCCCAGAGGAGAAATACCTGACTTAGAAGAGATGCTGAACTGCTAATGTAATTCTGTGCACAACTTCAGAAGTGTGTTTGCTCAGGGTATCTTATTTGTGTGCTGCTTTTGAAGCAAATAAGGAAGGAAAGTAAGACTAATATAATGGGAAAGAACATGTTAAAAGTGGGAGAAAGCAATATAAAGATTTTAAGAAGCACTGAGGATTAAAACTTAAACCCTAATGTTTTCATTTAATCTCCTTGTGTTATTGCATTCTTTGCTGGTATTTTTTAAACTTCCTCACAGCTAAATACCAGCTGTGGTTTCTGGTGGGAGGCAACAGTGGTATTGCTCTTGAATCACGAATCTCTTCACAAGTGCTCTTGTCTGACCCAGGGCTCAGTCCTGGCCCTGCTCAGTGACACCTGTCCCTGCAGGTGTGTTTGCTGTTAGAGGAGCAGTGCTGTAGGGGAACTTGTGTGTGGTTAGCAGTCTTCCAGGGTGCAAACTGGAGCATAGGAGGTTCAATGTGAATCTCGGGAAGAAATTCTTTGCTGTGAGAGTGACAGAGCCCTGGGCCAGGCTGCCCAGAGAGGCTTTGGAGTCTCCTTCTTTGGAGACATTGAAACCCCCCTGGACATGTTCCTGTGTGATGTGCTCTGGGAGATCCTGCTCTGGCAGGGGGGTTGGACTAGATGATCTTTGCAGGTCCCTTCCAAGCCCTAGGATTCTGTGATTCTGGTTTCATAGTCTTAACAAATAAAGACCCTGTTCTTCCTGTTGCCCAAGAAACACAGGACTAGCCAAGGTAGAAATAGTTTGGTTGAATCTTTAAATGTTAGGAAAGATATTTTAGATTAATTTAATAGAAAAATCTGGTTATGACACCAGTACAGATGTTGACCAAGAACTTTGAGTTTCATGGTGCCAGAGACTTCACCAGTTACTTAAAATTAGTGTAAAAATGGCTGATGGTGTTTCAGAGTCAAGCCTTTACAAATATGCAACTTTCTAGTTATCTGCTTTGGTTTTAAAATGTGTGCAAGATGTTACTATTGTCAGTAGTTAATAAACAGATATGCATGGATTGTTTTTTTTCAGGAAAACAGACTGTTCATACAAAAAAATTTAAAACCTAGGCCACAGGAAACAAATGTTTTTTCTCTTCGTATTCTGAGAATAAAAAAGCCAAAATAACAAGCCCCAATACAAAAGACTGAGGGGTGTCTTTTGATGTAGCAGATTTTTATTTAAGGCAAAAGGAGAGAAAATATGGGTTTATGTTCCTCATTATTAGCTAAGGAAGAAGCTTAGCTCTGAAGAAGCAATGAATGAAGGAGAACACAGAAGAAGCAGGAGATGTCAAGTACATACATTTTTCTGTTGTGTTCTTTGTAGTGATGTGAGAAAGAGAATTCAACAAAAGATTGCTCAGGCATTTGGTATCAGCTCTGCTTCCATGTACCTGACTAAGCCAACCTTCTTCTCAAGAATAAACAACACAGAAGCCAAGACAACACATGATGAATACTGGCACCCTCACATTGACAAGGTAAGTCAGGCTGAGATGGGATGCAAATGTTTCCTGTTATGATCAGATCACTTTAAAGTCATTTTGCATTAAACAGACATGTTTGATAACTGGTGCTTGTGAAAATCAGACTGCCTGGTATTTTAATTTCTCAAACAAATTAAGATTTGTTTGCTACTTCCAGACAGCAGTTGAAAGCAAGGGAAAGCAAAGCATTGTTATTGATCTGACGTAGAAAATACTTCCCAGATAAGAACAGTAATATTCTTATGTGATCTCCAAAATAAGTGTGAAGAGTTGAAGAAAAAAAATCACTAAAACTCAGCATGTTTTAATATTTTCCAGTTTACTGGATGCTTTTGTGCTGTAGAATTATTTATGCTTTCCCCTTGGAATAGAGTTTTGTGTGTTCTGCATAACTAAATGGTGCAGGTTGCTCCTAGAAGACTTCATTATTTTTTTTTTCCCCTGCCTCTTTCCAAAAAGGTAAAGTTAAGCTTTTGAAAAATGAATTGGACACTTTTTTTTTTTTCTTTCAAAGTCTGGCACTGTTGGTTCAAAGATGTAGGCTTCTTGGAGCACACAAATACCCCTCTTGCATTTTCCCTCTCTTGGCAAGTCTGTTGCAATTATGTTTCTTAATCTGAATGTCCTTGGTTTGGAAGATTTTTAACTGCAGAATGGAGTAGTACAGATCTATTGTATTTCTGAGGCTTTGGGCTTTTTCCCTAAAATTTATTTGGTTTTTAGTTACATAGGAATGGAGACCCTGAAGTTATTCAAATGACTCATTTAATCTTGTTCAATTTATAAGCATCTAAATCAAACGAGAGTGTTGGCTTAAGATGTGGAGTTTCATCTTGCATGGAATTTGTTTGGAGCTGAGCCTGTCAAATGTCTGATTTATACTGGAGTTGCTGCTGCAGGCTCAGCTCTGACACAGTCTTAGAACATTCTCTAAGAGAAGTAATGTGAGACTTGAGGATTTCTGCAGTCCCCTGCCTGGGTGAGGATCCTGTCATCCTTCACAGAGTTGTCAGGCTCCCTCATAAGATCAGTTTTGGGATGTTTTCTTTGAATTTCTTCTATTGGAGCTATTCCAGGACTTCCGTGCAAATTTGGTTGGTTTTTTTTGCCGTAAACTTGTTCATGACCAGTTTATAGCCTTTTTCCCCTCTTTCCAGTCTGACTTCTGATCATTTTCATTGCCCTCCTCCAGACATGCTCCAACAGGTCCATGACCCTCTTATGCTGAGGGCTCCAGAGCTGGATGCAGTGCTCCAGGTGAGGTCTCACCAGGGCAGAGTAGAGGAGCAGAATTGCCTCTTTGGATCTGCTGGCCACACTTCTTTTGATGCAGCCCAGGATGCAGTTGACCTTCTGGGCTACAACTGCACACTGGTGGCTCATGTCCAGCTTTTGACCCACTGATACCCCCAGGTCTGTTTCCACAGGGCTGCTCTCCAGCGTGTCTTCCCCCAGCCTATATTCATGTCTCTGGTTGCCCTGGTCCAGGTGCAGGACCCTGCACTGCACTTGCCATTGTTGAACCTCATGAGGTTCACTTGGGTCTACTTCTCCAGCTTGTCCATGCCCCTCTGGGCTAATCCCAACAGTTGCATTTGTAACCATAGCCTTTAAGGAAGTATCATATAAATATCATTATGAGCATCTACCATTACCTTTTAGCCATGTTTGATTTATTTGAGTAAAGGATGCTCCAGAAGAGCACATTAACTGTATGAAGGCTCAGGCTGAATGGAAATGCTTTTTGTTTTCTATTAAGTTGTTCACATGGAGCTATAAAAATGTGGTTAGCTGCAGTGTTCCTCCATAGCTTATCACCTGATTTTACTGGCAGCTCTCCTCACCTTCTGAACTTTGCTTCTTCTCACCATCTGAACTTTGGATTCAGTTATTAACCTTCCTGAAACTGGAAATTATTATCAGGGTAATAAATACATTTGGTGTACATGTACTACTAGCATCTTAAATAACTGAGTGCAATTTAGTACCTCTTTTCCACAGTGGTGCACTTCCCAGGCCTGAAATGCCTTTTGAGAGTCAGTGGTGAACAAAGCAGGAACAGGAACAATTTCCATGGCATCTTTGGTTCCTCAAATTAATCATCTATAGAAATCAGATGTTTGGTTAGGCTAAATGCTTTGTAGTCAGCTCTTACAAGTTCAGAATTCAGGAAGTTCACTAAAGCCACCTTGGAGAAGATGGAGGGTGCTCTTGTGGAACAAAGGTTGCTGCACCACTGAAGAGTTCATTAAAAAAATGAGTACATTACACTTGCAAGTGTAAGTTGAACTTCTCATTGAATTATTCTGGTGCCTTTACTGGCTGGAAGATTTCCTTAAACTGCCTGGAAGTTTATCACCAGCTCAATGAAGGGGAAAATAGCTTTGCAAAGCTGATTGCAGGAGGAGGACTGCAGAGCAGTTCTGAGGTGCTGCAGCACCATGTGTTAATTCATTCCCATGTATTGCCTTACATTGCTACTAAGGTTTGGGGAAGTGTGGGGAGAAGGGGGGGACAAAAACATTTCTCTCAGTCTTATGATTTGGACTGTGCAGCATATCACCAGATTTGGCTTTTTTCCTTTTAAGCCCTTATGGTCAAAGTACTAAAATGAGTAAGAATGAAAATGTCTTCCTGTTCCATCTGCTGCTGTGTTCTCTTTAGTCATTGCCCTCACAGAATAACATGTACAACTGCTGTTGAGCCAAAATGTAACTGGCACTAATGACTGTAACTTGAAACCAAATTGAAAATATTTAGAAAACGTCTAAGTTTGGAAGTAGCACCTACCTCTAACAGTCACCAGGTCAGTCAAAACACTCTGCAAATGTTGTATATTGATACAGTTCTACTGTGCTGCACGTCACTGTTTGACAGTGTAATGAGGAACTTGAGTTGTGATACACTGTGAAGTAATTGGAGAATGCAACCACTGATTTTAAGAATATTTTTAATTGTTGCTGACATGTAGATATGAAAAGGAAATATTTTCAGTCATCTAAACTCTTAAATATTTAGATAGCTTCACTCTGAGCATTAATATGTAGTATTTCTTTTCTTTCTCTTCAGTATATACATGGAGCAAAAATAATACTTTAAAAGGAAGGAAAATCACCTTGTTATACTTAAAAATGAGGTGTTTTGTTTGTAGGGTGAGAAAAAGCAGAGACTTAGAAAATCATGTTGGAAGGTTTTCAAACAAAACCTGTGTGGAGAAGAGTGGAGTTCCTCCAACAAATGTGTGTTTACTTGAAGGTCTGATTCTCTGTTACCATGAAGCTCCTGCATGGCAGCTGATGAAAGTAAAAAGTGGGTTTCCAGAAATACTAACCATCATTAGTTAATTAATTAATTCGTTGAAGCCTGTTCTTGCATCTTATCACCCTTATGGTGAAATCTTACCTTGAAATAGTATAAAGAGATCTGAGCTCTGTATTTCTGACACAATGCAGAGGTGTAACTTCTGACACTGTTGGTTTTTGCTGGCTGTTGAGTAGACTCAGAATATGAATCAATAGGAGCACTTTTATTGTGGAAGGTGTAATAACAGAAGCAATAAATATGACATGCTAGCCTTGTATGTAGTGTGTAGGTGCATAGAATAGACTAATAAACATCTATAATTTGAGAAGAATCTTCTTAGCTTTGAGAGACCCCTTGATCAAATATGTGAAAACGGGAAAATTAGAAAAACTCATCAGGTCTGCCTGTTTAATTATTTGTGCTCTGCAGAGATCAGAGCAGAAGTTGGTAATTTTTGGAAATTTTGTCTTCCTCCTAGGTAACTTATGGCTCTTTTGACTACACTTCACTGCTCTATCTCTCTGACTACACTGAGGACTTTGGAGGTGGACGGTTTATCTTCATGGATGCAGGTTCCAACAAGACAATAGAGCCCCGAGCAGGTAAGAGTCTTGGTTTGCCTGTGCCGAGGCAGGGCAGCTGATGCCATTTATTAACTGGGTGGACTGGTGGATGTAGTGGGACTTGGTTTTGTGGCAGCAGGAACTGTGCGGGAGAATGTAGCATTTTGTCTTCAGATTGGTGACAGAAAAAGTGAAGATGAAAAAAAGATGAAAAGGGAGTTAGGCCACACAAAGCAAATTCCTGGAAAGCTGTAGGGCTTTGAACTGCAATTCAGGCAGGACAGCTTAGCAGGTCACTGTGTGACAAGAGCAAAGATAACTGTCTGACCACAGCAAATCCAGAAGAAAACACCTTTTATAATGCAAGTCCAGTCACACTTTTGCAGAAAGAAAACAAGCAAGGACAACTTTATATTCCTAATGTGTTCTGTCTCTTTTTTGAGAGAGAAAAGATGGAAATTTACTCATTTAAAGATGGCTTCAGTAATTGTCTGCTGACAGGCATTAGACCGAGCTGAAATCACAGAGTTGTCAGAGTTGGAAGGGATCTCTAGAGATCATCTAGTCCAGCCCCCCAAATGAATTTGACCATTGCTGCCTGCAAATGGGGATGGGTGAGGTGTTTTCTTGACTTATGGATTGTAGTGATCCATTCCCCAGCAGTAATACTGGCTTAGATAAACAAAGAGATTATCTGCATTCTGGGTTTGGTATCAAGATTTGTGTTTGATTATTTTGGCTTTTGTGGTTGGAAATAAACCCTAAACCGAAAGTATAATCCTCTGCAAAATGTTGCCACCAGTCTTTTGGAAGGGAACACATTGAACTATTTCATTTCCAGATGCAATTTTAAGATTAACAGGTTTCTCTAGCTGTAGAAATCATAGCTGAATTGAAGCTGGGAGGACAGCTGCCCCCTCGCACAGCGCAGGAGCACTCGGTTGGGTGGCTGGATGGAACATGTCCCTGACTTAATTTCAAAAAGTCTGCGGCTGTGAAATTGCTTTCATTCAGCCCCATCAGGTTAATTTTCAGGCTCTGCTGCAAGTTGTTTGCTCTTTGTTGTTTTTTGGGGTGGAGTAGGGAGCAGATGAAGTGCAGAAAAATCTTTAATAGCACCTGGTTTGAGCATTCCCTCTCACAGGTGGATGTATTGACTGTGTGTCACAGACCTGTTAAACACACCTTTTAAAACAAAACAATGCAAAGTTGATAGGGAGCAGCCTGTCTTGAAAGATCAAAGGTGTTCCATGTACACAATAAAATTAAATGTAATGCCAGTTCCACCTTTCTAACACACTTGTCTATCTAAACATAGTTGTCAGGAGTCCTGTAGTTGTGTCACTACCTGTGGTGCGATCTAAATAACTTCTAACATCCCATGGGCAAAAGAGAAGCTTTAGAGGTGAAGCACAATGTGAAGGCAATTGCACTTAGTTTTCCTCTTTCTGATAAAATGTGACTTGTGGGAGAATGATAAGGAGGGAATCACCCCAGGATGTTTGCTGCTGCTGGTACAATTTGGTGTATTTTTTGTGTTCAGAATGTTCCTTCACGGTGTTTTTTCTCTCCTTTCCTCTGTGTTTTTTTGTTTGTTCTTCTTTTGATCCTTTGTGCTTCTCTTGTCACTCCAACCCTACGTTTAAAACCATGTGCTGATAAGATTTTATGCTTCTCATTTAGGAAATTCCGATTTTTTTTAGGTAACTGTCATAATCACTGGCTTGGTTTTAGTGCTTGACAGCTAATTTACCTTCTCCATACTTCCCATGCCATTTCAGTTCTAAACCTGGCACTACTTCTTGTCTCGAAGTTATTCTGCATTTTAGGAACCTGGTACTGTGTGCTAAAATGAGCATATTCCTTTTTCTGTGAGCAGTAATTTGTTAAAGTGTCAGGCTTTACAGCAGGGAACAGAAAGACATTGTTACTGATGCAGCAGAGCAGAAAAGCCCTAATTTGAAGTACAAAAAAGGACAATTAAAATAAACCATGGTGGGATTTCCTGTGTTTGGGAGGGCTGCCTTGGCCAGGCCACTGCTGCTTCAAATGCTCTTGCAGCACTTACTGTTCAAGGATCATTCTTAGCCAGACAGTTTAGGACAGGGAGAACTTTGGTGTTAGGAGTGGAGCCTAATTTAAAACACTTATCACTTCTCTGAGTATGTATCTCTTGTAGATTGTGTAAGAAGTCTGTAAACCCTGATTCTCACTTATTTGAGTGAAAGACTCTGAATGTAACTTGTAGCATGATCTACAACATTACCTAGTTCAATTATTAGCAAACACTTCTAGCTTTAAGTAGGAATTACAATTTATTAACCGAGAGGGTCTTGAGATTTTTCCTTTTGAACAAACATGAACAAGTCACTGATGGCAGTTCACATGTACAGGCCTCTGACTAATCCATAACCAGATGTGGCACCAAAGAGCACAGCTTTCTTGGGCTGATGGCCTTCAAAAGTATCTATGTCTTTTGACTTAAGACAGGCCCCCTTTCTGCTGCAAGAAACTCCTTGTACCATGAGTAAGAATTCTTGGCACCAAGTGAAATACTACTTTGAAAAGAAAACATTTTTGGACAAAGAAAAAGTTCTAAAGTAGTGCTGCTTTTAAATGTCTGCATAAATTCTATTTCTAAAATGGACATACTGGCATTTTTTTCCCCCTCCTTTCCACCAGGGGTAACTTATGTTCAGGAGACAAAAGAAACAGAGTAAAGTTTAGAATTAGGTCCACCTAAGTGAAATCCATGGCCTTTTCAACAGTAATTTTGCTTTGCTTGCCTGGGACCTGTATTAGTAACCCTCAATAGATACAGGAGGATTAAGAATAAGTGACAGACATCAGGACATCCCTTTTTCAGTGGTGTGCTTTGTGCTGCTACTGCTTTGTGCTGCTGTCAGTATAAACTGTATCTAAAATGTCCTAATTTTCAAGAGTCTTGTGTGAGTATTAGACAGGTCACAGGCTTCACTTTGTGATAAAGTGAAGGTGAAACCCTGTGGTTGGAATTAAATCCCAGTACCAGTTGTGTTTCTTATTTTCGTGTGTGCTTCTTGGTTTTAAGGTCAGCTTTTCTGTACTTATTTTCAACTCCCAGGGGAGTTTGTTCTTTCATACCAGTTTTTTATTACAGAAGGCTGGAAGGAAAGGTCACAATCACTTTTGTGTGTCTGTGGAAGAAAATAATCCGTGGTGCCAAATGAATTCTGTATATTGGAGAGTGAAAAATGACCTCCTTGAATATCAAATTTAGCATATTTTCATAGCTGTCAGAACTGTGTGTTTCTGAAAGAGTAAAGATATTTGATGAAGGTATGAGCTATTTGGGAACTTGTGCAGTTGGTTTATTGTTCATTTAGAATGGAAAAAAGCTTGTGGTCAAGGGCTGAGCCATTAGTTTTTCTGTCCAGGTGAGGAAAAACAAATATTGAAGAGTGTGTGGGGGCTTCAAGGTGTCTTGAGTGTATGTTCATTGAGATAAGTGTAGCTTTATTGCAGTGATTAGGTATCACATGACCCTCAGATCCTGTAATGTGATACTAAGTGCAGTACTCCAAGTGAAGTGGTGGGAATTTGTCCTATCTTTTAGTGAGCTCTTTAAAAAATCAATTTGAAGGAATTCACTGGTACAGGCTGAAGGAATGCAGCATAGTGACAAAGTGCAATGACATGTAAAGTAAGATCTCCAAATTCACAAGTCCCACAGCAACACAAGGTGTGAGCTGTGTTTAAAGCATATATTTAATAATCCCTCTTATGTTATGGAATGTTGGATTTATTTTTTTCCCCCACTAAGTACAGGTAGGCTCATCTTTCTTTACAATGAATCTGCATCGTCCAGATTCACTCTGGATCATGATAATCTCCTGGCATTCTGAGCTTTAGTTTTGCTCCAGTCAGTAAAACTGGAGCACATCTTGGTGTTAAATCCGTAATAATTGAAAATGATTTTTAAAAAGTCCATAGAGGTGAGTCACTGCCAGTCCTAGAGAAGAATAAATGGAGCTGGCATTAGCAGCTCAGCAGTAACCAGCTCTGCAAAGTCCATGGGTTGTACAACAGCAGCTCTTGCTGCTTTGCAAAACTAGTCAAAAATTGCATCTGGGTCTGGTAGATGATTGCAGAGAAAAATGGTAGAAAAAGGAGGATCTGTTGCAGCTGTGACAAACACTGTAGAAAATAGCTTAATAGCTCCTCATTGCTTTGTAGAACTCTGAATATTTTGCTTTTGGTTTTCTTTTCCATGGAAGGATAACTGTCTTCCAGACTCCAGATTTGTATTTCAGTGGTGCTTTGTGGTAGGTTTATGATGGCATGAAGTGAAATAATCTTTCCATTGGGCTCATAAAGCAAAAGGTACTTGGGATGTACAGGTCAGACCTGCACTTAATGTGGTGTCTATTTGCTTTTATTCATATAAAATCCATGTTTTTATTGAGGGCATCTGGTGTTGAGGACAGTAATAGTCATTTTAGACTAGCTGGGCCATTGAAAGGATTAAAGGGGGCATGGACAGGGGGACTGAAACAGATGCCAGGTGTTAGTGCTCCGCAGAGCATTGTGAAGCACACTCAATGTTGGGAATCAGCCTCTAAGGCTTTTTTCCCCCTGGTATAAAATACTTCAAAATGAACACATGTATCATGCACCTTATGTGCTGTTCCTTGCTTGCTGCACAGGGCTTTGCTTTATGCAATGCATGTACAAGCCACTGTTTCACAAATTGTATTTGATACTGCTGGACAAATAAGCAGCAAAGCTGAAGGCAGAAAGAGGGAGCAGAGGCAAATTGGAGTCCACCAGTTACCTGATTAAATTTGTATGTAACAATGTAACAGATGCAATAAAACAAAATACCAGTTTAACTACTGGTCCGAGCTGTGCTACACTCTATAGTCCAGTAATGATGTTCCATTTCTTGGTTCATATGCTTGTGAGTGTTCATCTAACACACCATAGATGCCATAATGAAATCTTTTTATTTAAAGGCCACGTTATTGAAGTGTGCAGCAGAAGTTACCCTTGCTTTTATGCTTTAGTGATTTACTAAATGAAGGTGAATTCCTTCACTATCAGAAGTCCAAAACCTAGAACTCAGGCATCTACTTGATTTGACCACAGCTCTACTTGATATGTTGTGTTTAGCAAGGTCAAGAAAAATAAAATTGATCATCTGGGTGTATTTCATGTGATTGAAATGACAACACTTTGCTCTTAGAGGCTTCTCTTGGAGAGGCTGTTTTGTAGGAGTCCAATTTAGAAGCCTTCTGTAGCTGCCCAGAGTGTTCTAACATGGAACAGAGCAGATTCAGGTGTACCTGCTGGGTGAGGTTGAGTACTGGAAGGCAGAGCAGAAGAGATTTCCTTGTCCTCTTGGCTATGGGGAGAAGAAATGGAGCCAAAAGACATTGGTGAGACTCAGAAATGGTCTGCAGTTCTCATTCCTAAATAGTTGTAGGTTGTCACACCTTCAGACTTAATGTACAGAGCAAAAACTATTATTTTGAGCAACCAGCTGTGCTGATAGGAGAGAAGCAGGCAGGGATTCTGCTGAAGTTTAAAAATACTCATATATGCTTCCAGTAGGAAATAATTACATTAGTTTCTTTAAAACTAATTTGGAAGTTTTCATTCCAGATGCTTCTGAATTTAAATAGAAGCAAGTACTTTTTAAAGTATTGACCAGACTTCTACAATCACAAACTGGCTGTGGGGGGGTGTGTGTGAATCAGTGATTATATTTATAAGTCATTGCTTTCTAGTGAATAAATTGTGGACAAAGCTTGTAACTGGGCTTCATTAGGTACCTGTTGCAGGATTTTTAGGCCACAGGCTGCTTTCTGCTTCTGTGCTTGGCATATATATAGCAAAGTTGTTTAGAAAAGCTTGTGCCTTCTCTTCTGGCACCCTCTCTACACCATAGATCAGGGCACTCACAGATGCTGTTATTCCCTGTTACTTGTGTGGGCGCTAGATAAGGACTTGTGGAAAGCTTGCCCCATTCTACATTTTTTTAATAAGTAATTGAATGGGCATCTTTGTTAAATAAGGTGTGTTGGGTTTTTTTTATGGTGTGATTACAGAAAATGCCATATTATTTTCTTAATTATATGGCAGTTTATCTTGGGTACTTTACAGGAGAATGAATTGGCAATTAATCCTAAACAGATGACAAGGATGAGAGCACAATTTGTGTTTGTGCAGCTTGCCCAGCAGTGCTTCTGTCTTGGTGTCACTCAGCAGATGAGCAGTTTTTCCTTCTTTCCTGATTAACATTTAGAGCTGATAAATGTTAAGCTGACAGTCAAAGCTGTCAGTGCACAGGATGAAAGATGTTGAATAGATCTGTAGTGCCAAGTAAACTGTTCCTGCTTCCTTTTAATCAGGCAGATGAGTGGCTTCATTTCTTCCTGAGCAGCAGCTCAAGTCTTTCCAGTGCCCTCGACCAGCTGCTGTGGACAGTGGGTGGAGGTGAGACCTCTGACATTCCCCCAGCCCTGCCACCTCTGCCCTCCCCTGCTGTCCAGCCACAGTTGAAGCAGACCAAGGAGGAGAATAAGGGGACAATTATCAATCCGTTACTTGCATTATTTAGTGTTAGTGGAGCTAATCTAACATATAATTTGCAGTTTCTCCTCGATGGTCTCATGAGCCAAGGAGTTCACAAGGAAATGTGACAGTGAATTAAACTAGAAGGGCCAGGAGGTGCTGCCAAGAAAAGCAGAAGTGGTAGCCCCATGTGAAGGATGGGAGCATGAGGGGGCTTGGAATCCAGTGGCAAACCAGGCATGCTGCAAAGAGCATTTGCCAAAGTTGGTATTAACATGAACAGCCTGTTCCATGTGTAACCAGAATAACTGAGGTTGGAAGGGACCTCTGGAGACCATCTGCTCCATGGCCCCTGCTCAAAAATCAGACACAGAAGATGTGGGGGCAGCAAAATAAACATACCTGGGAAACAGTGTCTGAATGCTGCACTCGTGTGCTGATGATGTGGCCCTGAGCACCCTGATGGAACTCGGAAGTTGGTTATAATTTAGAAGTTGGCCTTGATTTGAGAAAGGGAATTGGACCAGAGGACCTCTCATGGTCTCTGCTGACTAAGTTATACAATGAATTTATAACAGAGGCATAATAATCTTGTAGCATTTTTTTCATATGAGCAGTGTGGTGTGTTAATACTTGTATGGTTCTCAGGGTCCTTTCATATTTTCCCTACATCTTGTTTTAATTTCATCTGGCATGCCTTGCTACTTTTTCTCTAGCCAGAGTAGGAACAACAGAGGGTATTTTTAATACTTGTAAAACAGAACATGTGTTAACTGAAGTATTGAAACAGTGTTTACTAATTAACTTTCACAGGGACCCTGTTAGAATAGGTCAGCACTGCTTCATTTTAGAGACAAGAAACAAATGGGAGTAAGAGGTTTGGCTGAAGTCAGTTAAATATGAAGGGCAAATTGTTTCCTTTGTATATTCCTTGTGCAACTGAATGTTAAAATTCCACATGGATAAAATTTTCTGAGAGCAAACCTTATGGGGTTATAGATGTTTTTACTGTGATATGCAGCTGAATGCACAATTCTTCCTCACCTGTGTGCTGCTTCTCACAGTGGTCATGTTTTGTGAGTACATCTAGAAAGAATTCATTGCTAAGGGGCAATTATGAATGTGATTAAAACCCAGGGAAGTGAAAGTGGGGAAAAGCAAAAGCTCAGAGTTAATACATGTGTTCCTCCAGTGGTTTTGAGTAATTAAATGGGATGTAATTGCTGCCTAGTGAAATACCCATTGCTTTTGCTGCTGTAAGTATTCTTCCTAAAAATAAGTGTTGCTTCATCTAAATTAGGATCACATACAATTCCTAGCAGTGGAGCTGGTGACTGGCCCTTTATGCCTTCATAAATAACAATTCCTGCAGATCAGTGCAAAAATTGGTTCTCAAAAAATCAGGAGAGTAAGTGGCTACCTCTAATACTTGCTCCCTGTAAGAGGAGCAAGACCTTTCCTGTTTTTCACTTCACGAGCTTTTCTCAGCCTGACAGCACTGAAGAGCCTGCCTGGTGCCAGTGACAGCAGGGGCCAGGCTCAGTGTTGATGGCTGCTGCAGAGCTGAGCCTGTTGGCAGCTCCTCGCCCTCAGTCAGTGAGAGGGTGGTGTCCTCACATGAGTTTGCATCTGTTTTCCATGGCATTAGTTCTTCCATCCTCAATACTCTGCTTACTCTTTTAAGTTTTTAGAACTTGTGTGGCTGCCTAAGGGCTGCAGAAAGAGGCACTGAGAAGCAGCTCCACCTATGGATGAAGCCTCTCAACTGATCTTAGTGCGGAAGCAGAGCTGAAGGTGTGTCTGAACTAGAAAGGGAGCAATTGCAGGACAACGACACCTGCAGTCTGCAAGGAACAGAAGCTCCTCAGCTAAGCTTTTCTTGGACCAAACGCCCACCTTGAAATGCACCGACTAGCACTTCATGGTGGAAAGCAGAGAAAACATGGAAAGGAAGAGAAAAAAAGCCATAGATCCAGGTATTGTTGTCAAATAGAGATCAAAGGCAAGGATTAATTGCTTCTATGCCTGTAGAGATATGCAGGGCAAGCATAGAAACAGGCTCTTGTAGGTCTTGAGGTTACCACAAATCTTTCAAATTATTTTGTTTTTTCCTCTTCTAATAAGAAAGGTAAGAACAAGTGGGAGGAACCTCTAATCCATGGTTGCTCTCTTCCATAGGAACTAGGCTGGAGTATGTTTCACTCCCCTCTTACTAGATAGCCTGGTGGAAATCTTGGAAGAGCTATAAAAAAATATTTAGTGGTTTGGGGGGCAAAAAAGATAGAAGAGCATGGCTAGAAGTGCCTACAAAATGTATTTTTATCTAACTGGGGGGCTGGATGTCCAAGTGTTAACAGCACTAACTGCTCTGCTGTGCTGCGCTGCTTGCTGTGGTTTGCTCTGCCTGATGAACTTCCCATGGAATGGGAAGTGGAGGTGAGGAGGAGATGATAGGTAGTAGATGTGAGAGGGCAGCCCATGGTTCCTTGTGAATTACAGATCTGAAACTTTTTCCTCAGGTTGAAGTACTAGTCAAAAAGCATCATGAAGCTAAAGAAGCAATGGAGTTTTTTGCATCTTGCAGTGATTGGGGAAAATGAGTCAAATGTTCACAATTGGGATGAAATATTTTTCAGATGACAAATCTATCTGAGTGGAAAAAGCCAAATATTCTGGGGTTTGCCCCTGGCATCACTTCTAACCCCACAACACCTCCATTCCAATCTTCATCCTTCAGAACACAGCTCAGAGTCTGACCTCCTTCTGAAAGCTTAGAAGTGTGCACCTCAAAGACAGAAGATGATCCTTTTGCTGTTTCTTCCTCACCAAAAGTTCATGTCTTAAGGGACCAGGGATTAAGAACTCTCTTTTTTTGTTAGGTAATATACTATCAAATGGCATTGAGTAGTAGCTGTGATCTCAAAGCTTACACTTAACAGTAAGTCTTGATAAATCAAACTGAAATGATGTGCCAGGAGGAAGTAGTCAAGATTTCTTTACTCAAGCAGAAGAGTATATTTGAAAGAAATCTGCAGGCAGGTCAGAGGAGGGGAGAAGAAAACTGAAAGAGTGATTTGAGGCTGTTATTAAATAATGAAAGAAAAGGACAAAGGAAATTAATTTTACACACTTTCTCCTGAGCTTTTGTCATTCAAAACAGTTTCATCAGGAAACTGTAAGCTCATATATACTTGTATCTGCAATGAATGGCTGCACAGCCACTCAGCATTTGTAGTACAACACTAATCTCTGTAAAGCTCAGCATTCACTCTATCAGTATTTTATAGTCTGGAGGGCTCAGTGGAACTGCCCTGTGCATGTCTTCCTCTCCATGCACAAGGAGAGAGGTCCTGTCACAGCTGCACTCATTGTGTTTGACACTTAAAGTGCACTTTAAAACACTTAGAACGCAACCTCACAGCTAAAGCCAGACCCATATTCTGTGTGGTCCTACTAACTTGGTTCATACTATGGAACTTTAGTGTTTAAAATCTTCAAAAACGATTCAACAACAGCTACAACAGGAACAGATTATGCCTAGGAGTAGGTCCATGCTCTTTCAAGATACTTGCTTGGTCCTGACCTACTTCCTTGCTTCTAGTGGTTTAATTTTTGAAGTGGTTTCCATATACTGTGTATTGAAGCAAGATTATGAAGGGACCAGTCTCAGTGTGCTTAAAAGTCCTAGAAGTCTTCCCTCTAGTAATGGTACAGCTTTATTTTAGCTTCTCATCCTCCAGGACTTTCTGGATAATGATATTGCCATATATTCCTTGAAAGTTTTGTCAGATGGGACTGGAATTAACATGCTTTCCCCTTTTTTCAATATTTATACTATTAAGAATAGTGTACTCTGTAGGGAGTGTGCTTTTTCTTCAAAATTTTGCAGTGGAAGTTAGTTTTTCCTCTCTAGGAATAATTTCTTTTACACTATCTTTAAAAACTGACTTCAGGCTTGTTCAGTGACTTGGAAAGTCCAGTTGACAGATATGGGACCAGATGCACAACGTGGTACAAGATACCATATATATGAAGACATATTTATTAAGTTAGAAGACATTCTGTATAGCCAAAAAATCCAATTTAACTGGCTTAAGCAATACACTGAAACTTAACTGAATTGCTAGTACTTCTAGTAAGAGACCAAACAAAAAAACTTGAAAATCAGTTTAAGGCAAAGCTTTGGGTGAGGTACTGATAATGAAGTACTTGAATTATGTTGAAATGAGACTTAAAAGAAAAAAAATCATGCCACAGGGACTTTGTATGAAATCCTTGAGTAGTGCTGTTCATTGCAAGGCTCACAGGAATTGCTTTACTTTCATTTAGTCTTTCATCCAGAAAAGCAGGACACCAAAGTGTAAATGAGCTGTGCATACAAATTAAACTATTTTATATGTATCTATAGCTTCTCCAATTATTGTTGTGCAGCCACAGGCAGAGATCAGTGTGATGTGACTTCTGCTTGGCAGTTAGGAGACTGTGGGCTGTGAAAGATTAAATGTGAACTGCAGCTAAATGGGCAAGGCTCAAAAAGGCTTCAGAGTTGAGTGGGTAAACTGAGCTCCATGGGAACAATCTAGTTTTGTTCAAATCTCCCATGTGTGCTGCTTAGGAATATGCAAGCAAAATAACTTCTGGATCTTTTGGGTCACTTGTTAGAAAACCAGCTTTGTCTGGTATCCACTTCTGCAGTGGAGATCATTGGAATAGTTGATCTTGTGTAAATTTTAAGTAGGTCTGTGTTTCATTTTGCCTGATTGTGAATGAGTCCCAGGCAGAGTTAGATTGTCAATATGAGTTCCCTGTGATAACAAACTTAAATCTAATTTGAACAGTGGAAAAAGACCAGAATGGGAAACCCACGTGCTATTGGAATGAAAAGCTGTGCATGAGTGTCACCAGCCTTCTCAGGAGAACAGGAGAAGTCCTGCAGAGTTGTGTCAGTTCTGAATTACTTGTTAAACATCAAGCTCTTGTGTTTGCAGAACACTAATAACATGGAAGAGCAGAGGGCTTCATTCTGCTTGTTCATCAAGTGTGATGCTAACACAGCCTCTGCTGCTGTCATCAAAGTAACTGCCTTTCATCTTGGTGCCACTTCAGGCCTGGAGAGCCCCAGGGCAGGGTGGTGGTCAATGCTGGGACAGGGTGAAGCACAGGAGCAAGCAGCTGCATCTAAAAAGCAATTTCTAAGGCAGTGCATTGATGGGAGTGACTTTCTAAGGAAAATGAATTTATATGTGCCTGATAGATAACTTTCTAACCTGGCTGAGCAGTGAGTGAACAGACTGTGCAAGAAAAGCTAGAGCAAATACTTGGTACAAAGGTGATAAACTGCCACAGCAGCTTGTAAACCTGCTGAGCATCTTGTCACTGAAGGCTTTGTGTCACCTTTTAGTACTTCCTCCTTCTTTGGTCTAAAATTAGAGCCCAGACTAGAAGGGAAGAAGGGAGGAAATCAATACACTTTGACAGTCACTAGAGTTGCTTGCACTTTTTTTTTTTTTGAGGCAACTAAGAATTGGCTTCAGATGATCTTGGCCTCCTCCTGCCTTTTATAAACAATGAGCTATGATGGCATGATGTCTCCAGCTCTGCAGCACAGAGGATCAACGTCCATTTTAAACAGTACATAAAGCTGTCAGAGTGCAGCATAAGCTCATAACAGTTTGTCTGTGTAGTGACCTGGGGATTGTCAGGTAGCTAGGGAACAGCTGGACTGAGACAAGAGCAAAACTGAGTGGAGAGCTGATAGCAGACTCCATGGCACTGATGGAATCCTTTGTCTTTGCAGGCCGGGTTTCCTTTTTCACCTCTGGGTCAGAGAACCTTCATCGGGTGGAGAAGGTGCACTGGGGCACCCGCTTCGCCATCACCATCTCCTTCACCTGCAACCCAGACCATGGCATTGGGGATCCAGTCTTGGTGTAATTCCTCCAAGGATGGCACACGAGGTCAAACGGAATGAGAGAAGCCCTGCAAGAGGAGAGGAAAGAGGGAGAGAACAGCTCCTGGAACCTCACATTAATTAGGACTTCCCAGTTGTATGAATATGTTGTAATACATTTTGTTTTCACATGTCCTTTTCTATAAATGGTGCAAACAGTGCCTTAAAGACCACCTTAAATTTACTGTATTCTCAACGTGTCCTAAAGAAGTAGGCTACAAAGAAGAATCCTGGAGTGGGCTTTATATTTTTTATTATTAAAATCCCCAGTTTAAAAAAGACAGTCTTTTGCACCACAAGTCCCCGTGCTGCTGTGGTACCTGTTGTTTAATTACTTGGTCTCTTCAGTTATCAATGTGGTGCAGAAAACTTGACCTAAGGTAGCAGAACAAGATGAGTGTTACCTTTCTGAAAATACCTTCTGTTGAGAGGAATGTATCCTCAGCATGGGCATTAGTAGGCAATACACCTGTGGTTTGTTTACTGGGACTTACTTGAACTTTTTAATTGAATTACTACAGATATTTTTTGCTACAAGGTGGAATTAGTTAGTACAGTGTCAGCAGTAGTTATCTGGTCAGCCAGAAAACCTGCTGCTTTTGGATTACAAATGCTTTGGTGTGCTAGAGAATGTCATGGCATTAGATCCCTCTGATCAGAATGCAGCATTCCCAGCTCACCTTATTTTGCTCTGAATCATAATGAAAATGATCAGTCTGCCTGTTGGATGCCCAATCTTGAGGTTATTAAGGTCTTTTCATGGAGATGGCTTGGCCATCTCACCCTGCTCATTAAGTAATTATTAGAAAGGAGAGCTGGGCAGGGGTGATCAGACTATGGTGTGTGGGGTGGGAGGGAAACTGGTGTCCACCCACCTTTTAAATTGATACAGTATGAGCTGGAGCTTGATAATTAATAAAACACTTCCAGGTCCAGTAAATACATGTTTTCAATGTAATCTGAAGACCATGTTGAAGAAAATGCTGTGTTTTATCTTGTCCAAAGCAATGTTTTGTTTCAGAAAGCTTCTCACTAGCTCTTTTGGACTTGTCTTTTTCAGGTTAGTATGAAGACTTTTTTTCTATTAACTAGGACCATTAGGTTGGGATGTTCCTTGAATAGCAAATTGCAGGGACTTCAGAGAAGAGGGGATGATTGCATTGCAGCACAGATAAAGTAACAAACATATTATCTTGCCAAGTACTTTTGCTTTCTGACTACAGTCAAAAGATTTTTGTAGGTCAGTGCATTGATAAGTACAAGGTAGGAAACCCTGTGTTTTTCTCAATCAAAATCAGAAGCAAACATGTTGATTTGTTTTATTAATAGTCTAATTTCTGTGAAACATTGAAAATCTGGAAATGTGCTTTGATTTTTTTATTATTATTATATTTTATGCATACAGCTTTCACTTCTGTTTTAATTTCCCCTTTTATGGAAATCAGTATTAGACTGAAGATCAGTACAAAGAGCAATGATGACAGGACACTCGGATTTGTTCTATAGTGAGTGTTCTCATTTGGCTCACAAGCAAGAACAGTCTTTTGTCATTTCATTTCTTTGTTCTCAAGCCTAAAAAAGGCTTCCCTGTCCATGCTAGCAATGAAGAATTGTTAAAATGGCTGGATATTAGGCAATAAAAGTAATTTGGGTTCCATATAGAAATACTTGTCTCAAAGCCTTTTTGTATTACACCCAAATAGTTAAGTCCACATGAAGGGAGACCAAGCTCAGCAGCTTTACTGGCTTAAAATTTGATTCCTAATGTTACCTTGAGATACAAGTGTAGGACCTTCTGCACAAAAATACTTGATAGCAGTGGAGTAAATATGAATGGACTGGAGTGGATTTGATTTGGGATTCTCCGTGCTGAGGTCTTATGTTCCAAAATTCTTAACTACACTAGCTCCTATGACTGTTCTGCAACACTTGTCATATAAATTGCTTTACCACTTTTTTAAAGTTTGTTAGTTATTTCTGTCTGTCACAGAATCCTAGAATGCCAGGTTGGAAGGGACCTCAAGGATCATCTGATCCAACCTTTCTAGGTACCACTACAGTTTATATGAGGTGTCTCAGCACCCTGTCAAGCTGAGACTTAAACCTGTCTAATGTGGGGGAATCCACCACTTCCCTTGGGAGACTATTCCAATGTTTGTCCTGAGGGTGAAAATTTTATGTCTTGAGTCCAATGGGAATCTCCCCAGGAGCAACTTGTGCCCATGACCCCGTGTTTTCTCCATGTGATTCAATGTAAATAGGGAGTCTCCATCTTCTTGGTAGCCTTTGTAGCCTGTTGTGCAGGCTTTGAGTTGTGCTAAATGACAGTGGCACTTCGAGAGCTGCCCTCTATAAGCTACTGCTCAACAAGCTCAGGTTAGACCATGGGGGAGATCTTGGTTCATCATCTTTCAGATTTTCCTCTCTTGAAGATCCTGTGTGTTGCAGGATCTCCTGAACACGGTGCATCCCGTGCTGTTCATTGACTGTCATTCAGAAATAAAATCAAGTTGGTATTTGTCTTTTGGAGTTTTTAGGTTTCAGTAATGAGGTCAATATGATGACCAAACCTGTCAGGTAGAATTTGTGGAAAAGCATGTGCTGTACCTGGTAAGAGAATCCATCTTTTGAAAGCAATATAATAGTCTAACATGCTCTATGTTTCAGTACCACCCACAATCTTTCTGTTGGTAGCTTCAATATCTGGACTCCTAAAAGCAGGATCTAGATCTATGAAGAAATGAAATAGCAAATGAGGAAGTTCAGTGTGATCTAAAAGATTCTGAAGGCAGCCTCCAGCAGGGAACAGTAATTGCAGGAAAGCTGATGTTCCTGGGGCAGAGTGGAATTTACAGAATTCACTGATCATTAGCAACAAACCCAGCTTAATTAATTTTAGTCCACTTAAATACCTTGAATAACTTTTTATTAAGGGTATCTCTTGCTAGTTCCTGAGAGATAATTCTGAATTTGGAATATTTGAATTACTGTCTGTCCTCTTTCAGGTTCAGTCTGCCTGTTGCTATGGGAAATGCACGGCTCTGTTTCTTAGAACTCTGATTACCCTGAGGACAGGATTTGTCCTGTTAAAGGAGCATAAATCTGGGGCTGAGCTGCTGCAGACAACTGCTCTTAATTGATGGTGATGGCAGGTTTTGGCTGGCTGTTTCCCAGTTGTGTGAGAACCTTTGTGAAGAGTCCTCATGGTTCAAACAGAGTCAGGAAAGGTCAGTACATGTTCGGTGTGAATTGGGGCCAAGACCTGGTGTTAAATTTACAGCCTTGTCTCTGCAAGCATCCTTGTTCCAAGTGTTTTGAAATGTTGATTTGTATTTTGAAAGAAAAATACTTGTAAGGAAAGGTAAAGTCTGCTTTTGTGAAGAGTGCCAGGGTGAAATAGAAAATATGGCAGGAGAGCAAATCAGTTTGAATCCCTACTAAGAGTGTGTGAGGCTTCCTGAGGACTTCTGTGAACTTGTGCTACTTATTAAAACTACCCTTCCATCCAAAGGTTTTGGGGAGTATCAGAGTCTTCTGTAGAATTAACAGGTATGTGATCAGATGAAGCTTTTAGTGTGAACCTAGCACCCATTTTATCCTCTATTACATGATTCTACCAACTAGAACGGACTTCTTAGGAATCTGTGATTCTTAGGAAGCTGAAATTTTACATTGTTTCCTGAAACCTGTCAGTAACTCTCTTTGCATGACAATCCAGTTATCCCTATCCTCTCTGTGTAGGCACTTTTTGTCTTCCGTATGAGTGTTGGTGGCTTCTCCTAAAGCTTGTCAGGATGGACTGTCTTAGGAAGATAACTCTGGCCTGTTTCCAAACTGCATATCTTTCTGGGATTCTGTCCATCATCTCCCCTCAAACCACTTTTACCTCTCCATTCAGTCCCAGCACAGTGCAGCTTTTACCTGCAGCATATATAATAGGGTACATAAGCTCAGTGCATTATTTATTCATAGCCTGGCTCACTGGAACTGAAAAGGAACCAGCTTTTTCCCTGTGACCTTCTTAGCACTTGCAGTGTGTTAAAATTTAAGGAGAATTTCCAGCAGTTCCAAACTGGTGGTGCTTCAGTTTTGAGATTTTTCTTTCTTCAGCATTCATTTGTTTCAAAATATTATCTTACTTTTCTTCCATTACAGGCTTTGTATATACTTGAAACAACACCCTTTATTTCAGAGGTGCTTATTTCCATCTTGCCTGTTGTCCTGTAGAGCTGAAATGATGATGAGGTAGGGATGTGCTGCCAGCTGCTGAGTGTTCTTATCTTTCAATGATAACCTGTGCACAGTAAGTACTGAATTTTGAAACAGATACTAGAGAGACTTATTTGTTCTTTCTGTTGCTGTTCTTTGTCAGTGACTGTTTTGCAGAAAGAAACTGCTGGTGGAGCTGCTCCTTTCTGAACTCTCACTTTGTCTTTAATAAGATGCTACACATGCAGATCAGAGTATGGGATCACAAAAAGTGCCTTCCTTGGCTGGTTCTTATTGTGAGATCAATAAAGCAGCCTGGAACTATCTCCCTTATTTTTTTTTAACCTTTAGATGCATCCAAACAAAGCAAAACATCTCAAAATATCTAGGTTTACTGCTGGATAGTCCTGAGTCTGCCCAGGGAGTCTGGGCTGGTTGGATTCATAAGCTGCCAGGTCAGAGATGTTGTTAATAATGCACTTCACTGAGACCTTCACCTGAGACTTCAAACTGAAGACTCAGTGGTGTAGAAGTACAGAAGGAGCATGTGCCTGAAACCACAGCACCTCTTTTTGAAAAAATCTTTTCTTTCTAGAGAAAAGCTGAGATTTACAGAGCATTCATGTTACTTCTTTCTGGAAGTTTCTTGCAATAGGCCTCCAGTGTTCAAAAATTGAAACCCTCCCTGTTCTTTTGTTAACAACAACAACAACAGAAAAGGCAGCTAGGTTACTGAGGCATGATTTTCTGGACAGACACCTTCAGAATTCATCTTCCTCTTGTTCCTCGGTTTATACAATTATATTAGGCTACATATGTAGATGCCAGGACATTTTGCTGCTGACTCCACATCAAAAAATCTAGATGTTTTCGTTAGAGACTGCTTTTCATTGCCAGGGTAAGATCTTTGGGAGGATTCACACCTTGGAGAAGACCTCCTCAGCATATTAACTTGCCATCCAGACATTAAATCTGGAGGGAATAAACAATGGCAGGTCCTAATGGAGCAATCCTGCCTGTGTTGGCTCTGGATGGTAGTTTCTTCCATTCCTTCTAGCAGGCAAATGTTTTTATTTGTGATTTATGGTACCAAAGAGGAGACATGTTCTCGGAGTTCTCTCTGTGTATTAAGGCTTTAAATGTGATTCACTGAATAACCCTGCAAAAAGAAGGCCACATTTGTACCAGGTGATTCAAAACTTTAAAAGGCTGCCAGGAAACCAAAACCTCTAATCCCCTTTACTCCTTGCACTAAAAAGAAGTGAGAAAAGTGATCTTGCACTTGGATTACTTCTCCTTCACTGTGACAGTTCTGTGGAGGCTCCAAACATTTTTCTCTTTGGAAGTGCAAAGGGGATAGATCTGCCTGTTGTCAGCCAGAGTTTCAAGGCTCTAATTTTTGGTATTTTTTTCTCCTTTCTGAACATCTGTGGTTGCCTTCCACCCTGGGAGGTGGGCACCTTTGTCACTCACAGCCCAGCCCCGTATCTGCGGTGGTAGTTCCACCTGACTGATCCTGTGCATGAAGAATATCATGTGTTTAATTAATCTGGATATGCAGGGGATAGATGTGCAGCAATAATTATTTTGCCTAAAGCAAAATATCCAAAATCTCTTCACTAATGTCACTACTTGAACTCCCCTTTACTCCTTGCACTAAAAAGAAGTGAGAAAAGTGATCTTGCACTTGGATTACTTCTCCTTCACTGTGACAGTTCTGTGGAGGCTCCAAACATTTTTCTCTTTGGAAGTGCAAAGGGGATAGATCTGCCTGTTGTCAGCCAGAGTTTCAAGGCTCTAATTTTTGGTATTTTTTTCTCCTTTCTGAACATCTGTGGTTGCCTTCCACCCTGGGAGGTGGGCACCTTTGTCACTCACAGCCCAGCCCCGTATCTGCGGTGGTAGTTCCACCTGACTGATCCTGTGCATGAAGAATATCATGTGTTTAATTAATCTGGATATGCAGGGGATAGATGTGCAGCAGGTAAGAAGGCTCAGCTTCATTATTAACCTGCCTCCTAAGGCTGCAGTCACTACTTGCTCTAGATATCCTACGTGTTGGTGAGGGCTTGTTTGTGGTATGGAGTACATAGGGGTGGGAATGGGATTGAATATTGAAATGCTTGTTGAATGCATTGAGTAGTACAGCTGCACCAGACTGTACCACTTAGGAAACAAGCATTTTCCAGTTGTGTTGAAGGCCCTGAAAGGTGAGGACAGCATGTGTACATCTGAGCCAGCTTGACCCCTGGAGCAGGGCAGTGGTTCAGGTCTCTCTCTGAATTAGCTGCCTTTAAATTGGGAAATACTGTTTGTTGGGAAGCATTTAGGTGTGGAAAGAATGCTTGACTTAATGAGCTTATCTCATCTCAGTCTCCTTCAAAAGTACTAGCCATAAATATCAAAGTAAGTTATTTTTTGAGATAATAGCCAAGAATGCTTCCTAACCAGATAGGATTTACTGTTCCTAAACAGCTAGAAAGCTCAAACTAATGTGAAATGCAAAAACTCCATAAAACCCGAGCATTTTGCAGCATTGCTGTGGTCCAGCTAAAAGCCAACCTCTGTATTTGGGCAGAGGCTGCAACCAGCCCTC
>NW_009951794.1:810570-825093 GCF_000747805.2 Chaetura pelagica | reverse complement strand
CCTAGTCCTCTGTATTTCTGCAAAAGAAGTTTACGATGGTTCCCATGGTACCTGAGTTGTCTGCACAGGCTTCTTCTAGTCTGAGTCCTCCTTCTGCACTGCTCCTGTTTGTGTCTGAGAGCAGGGGGAGGTTTCTGCTGGGGTAGGTGCCACCAGGGCACCTCCTGTACCCCCTGGTAGCTCCCAGCAGGACATGTCGGCTCAACTGCACGTTTCTCCTTTCAGGAGACAGCTCCTCTAAACAGCCAAGTTGGTGTTTATCCTCAGGGCCAGGACTCCATCAATTTGTCCAGTTTACATTGGGAAGAGGCAATAAAACTGATGCTCACAAGAATTCTGGCTGCAGACACTCCTGCCTAGGAAGCCAAGAAAACCCTGGTGTCCCTTGGCCCCTTGGGAGGTGGGTGATGGAGACCACCCCAGGAGGAGGTTCAGGGTCTGGTGGGGGCTGGGTGGCCTGCTCTGCCTCTCAAGGCTGAGATGCAGTCAGCAGGTGGGATCTTGAGGCTCTGATGAGGTGATGGCAGCAGCATCAAACTGCCACTGTTCTATGGGAACAAGGGGTGATGGATTAAAGCTGGAAGAGGGAAGATTTAGGTGAGACATTAGGAAGAAATTCTTTGCTGTGAGGGTGGTGAGGAACTGGAACAGGTTGCCCAGGGAAGCTGTGGCTGCCCCATCCCTGGAAGTGTTCAAGAGCAGGTTGGATGGGGCTTGGAGCAACCTGGACTGGTGGGAGGTGTCCCTGCCCATGCAGGGGGTCAGAACTAGATGATCTTTAAGGTCTCTTCTAACCCAAGCCATCTATGATTCTATGAAATGAAGCAAAGTAATTTGTCTGGTTTAGGGCAGCTACTTTATTGATGTGCTGTTGAATTGTTTTGCTAAAGTACATGTCTCTGCCTTATTAATTTAGAAGAAATTACTAACTGAAGAGAACACTAATTTTAGGCTGCATGTTACCTTGATTCTTTTTCCTTGGGGCAGAGAGAGAATATCCCATAACTCTTCTTGACCCAGGATCTCTGGAAGAGCTGCCTTATGCTTTGCCTCTTGTGAAAAGAATCAAAAGGAATATTTAAGATCAGCTACATCCCCTCAGGAGCTTCCTCATCTCCTCAGCAGCCCAGACTCGGATGAGCTCCATTCATTGGAAGCAGTTGGGCAAAATATTCAATAATGGACCTAGTGGAGTAGTCAACCAGTTATCATTCCAGATCACTTGTTCTGCCTGAGAGTTAGAACCTTTGACAGGTTTGGATTTTGTTTCATTCAATAATTTTGTAACCACGGGTAACTGCAGAAGGGAAGTGGCTTTGTGCTGCTCCAAGGAGGCTGTTAAGGTTGTCAGGTTTTGAAGCTGACTTGCTTTGATAGCTCTTCTGTTCTGCAGAATTTACCTTCCAGAGTTTGCTCTGAAAAACCTGTTGAAAAATGATTTTCCTTTTTTTGTAGTATTTAAACTAAAAGCGAAAGGCAAGAAGTTCATGGATGCCTTTGTAAAAGACTGGTATGTTTCCAGACATAGGAGATCTGACTTTTTGTGATGTCTTCTCCCTAACAGAAAAAAAGAAATGTCCTTTGTTCTGAAGCACATTGTGAAGGATGAGGTTTAGCTCAGACTCTTCCTCCTCTTTCTTTTGTGTGTACTACAGGCAGGATCGGAGGAGCCACTCGCTTGTGGAGGCTCCAAACATTTTTCTCTTTGGAAGTGCAAAGGGGATAGATCTGCCTGTTGTCAGCCAGAGTTTCAAGGCTTTAATTTTTGGTATTTTTTTCTCCTTTCTGAACATCTGTGGTTGCCTTCCACCCTGGGAGGTGGGCACCTTTGTCACTCACAGCCCAGCCCCGTATCTGCGGTGGTAGTTCCACCTGACTGATCCTGTGCATGAAGAATATCATGTGTTTAATTAATCTAGAACAGAGGATATGAAAATTATTATTATAATTATTTTGCCTAAAGCAAAATATTTAAAATCTCTTCACTAATTGTTTAAAATTAACTTGTACTCCTTGTGACTCAGATGCTACTTCCCATTTGAGTCCTTCCCTTAAAACTCTTAGAAAGTCCTCAAGTTACAAGCCTCCCTGAGTGCTCAGACAGACACTTGCCATTCTTGGTGCCCCAGTGAAGACAGGACAATAAGCTAGAAATGCCTTTTTTGCCTTGAGCACTGTCTTGCTGAATCCCCAGAGGAAGTTAGTTCAGGCTCAAAAAAGCATCCTCTGGGTGGAAAACTTGCTTCCTAAGCCTGAAAATATCAGAAACCTCAAGCAGAAGAAATATGTGCCCAGCAACTGGGTGACATCAGCAGCAAGTGAAAAATTACAGGGGCTTGAAAGCTTTTTACCTGCTTGCTCTGGGCTCTGCTCAGTGCTCATACTTCTGCTGTTCTGTCTGTAATGTCCCCTTTTTTTTTATATCAGATGAGAATTTTGTTCCTAAAGTGCCTGTGTTCTTACAGGCAAGTTGTTTCTAACTAAACACCTTGCTAGAGACTGAGAGCAGCTTCAGAGAGATCTCAGTGCCCATGAAGCCAAATGTGGGGAGGTTGGAGCTAGTAAGGAATAAGGACCAAAGCCCTGACAGGGCAAGGAGCAAGTGTCACCTTGGTGCCTGAAGTCAAAGCCTGGAGAGAATGTTCTTGCTTCCACAACAACGTGGGTAAGCAAAGGTTTTCAAATCCACAGAAGGTGAGCACTGTTTTGGAAAGCTAAATTTAGCTGTGATTAAATGAGCACTTAATTAACCAAATATTCCCTCTGCTTGCATTTCCAAATTATTCAATAACTGAACAATTATAATGAGCTCAGCAAGTAATTACTATACATTCCAGGCACTGCCCTTGCCAGCTGCAGCCTTTGGAACCACCAGCTGTTCATGTGCTGGGAAATGAAGTCTATGAAGTATGAGTCAAATAATTGAAAACTGAACAGGAAAAAAAAATCCTCAAGGTTTCAGAGACAGTGTCAGAAAAACTGCTCCTCCATGCTGAGTCCTTAAGTGTGTTGTCCCTTCCAGAAGTTCCATCATAACAATTATTAGCAATTATTAGTGTGGATCAAAGCTGCAGGACTGTGTCTTCATGGCTGCTCTGGCAAATTATATATAAAGGTTCCTGGTGGTTATTCTGCCTCACAGGCTTTACAGACCCTCCTTCTAGAGAGAGAAGCCCCACTGCCTTACCAACCAGAAAGAAAAAAACAAGGTGTGAAGCCCCAATCCTCTGAGAACACAACTCTTAAAGGTATTTCTAGTTGCATCGGGGTAAAAAAGTTGTATTGTGAATTCAGCCATTTACTGGTCTGAGTGATACTTTAAGTAAGACCAAGCTCAAGTGCATTGAAGCTTTTCAGGCATGATTTTTAACACAGGCTTGAAGATGATGTTTCACAAGAACTTCTCTTCACAGCTCATCAGTTGTACTGGTTGAGCTGCCTGGGGGTGGGCAGTGAGTATTACTGGGACAAGAAATAGTTGATTTTGGTTTGATTGGAAAAAAACCCCACAACAAAACAACCCTATAAAGTAAAACAGCTTAATCCTTTAAAATCACAAGACTCCAAAACCAGATGTACCACCCTAGTTGAGGGGATAGAGGAGGTTGAAGCTGGAGCAACAATAAAGGAAAAGCTTGTGAAATTCCCTCCTAGCTACACAGACAACACTAATGTAGTTGAAGGATTTGCTTGTAGCCACCACACCATGAGAAACATGTCAGCTTTCTGACTAGGCTGTGGAAATCGAGAGACTTCTTCCTTGAAACAAGAGAACTGAAATTCAAGAGGTATGAAACTTCCCCAAAGCCTTGAAACTAGGATATTGCAGAGTCTGGTTTTAGCTATGGAGGAAATGGAGGGTGGGAGCAGAGTCCCTTGGGAGAGGCTGCAACTTGTTGCTGAGAAGGAAACTTGGCACAAAGAAAGGACAGAACAGGTGGAGACAAGTAGAAAAAAATTACAAGATTAAAGCAAGGTTGTCAGAGACAGCAACATCCTAAGAACAAGCCACATTTCTACTGAACAAATAACATAAACAGTCATGTTTGATCCCTCATCCTCCTGTTAAAGCTCTCTCCAATGTGGGCAGGAGATTCCTTCTCTGGTGAGTGATGGGAATGCACAGGGAGGGTTAAGACAGGCCCCGGGATGGAGTCTGTGCTTCCACACAGACCCTCCACAGACCAGGTCTCAAATACAGGCCTTGGAGCTCTCCCAGATAAACATTTCCTGAAGAATGTGACAGCAGACAAAAATGCTTGTTAAGGTGCTGCTTTCGTGCTTTTTTTTCTTTTTTTGAAATCTGAGTTAGCATGCTGGTGCCAGTGAGCTTCTCTCCTTCTTTCTATGCCCTGACACTGTCAGAGTGACAGGGATGTCCCTCTTCTGCTGCCCCTGGAGCTCCTCACCCTGCACTGTCAGGGCTGGGATTGGAATTGGGAGGCTCCAGTCCCCGGTTTGCTTGTGAGCACAGAAATGAGGAGAGGACAGTAGAGCTCACAAGGAAGTCAGGCTGGAACACGTGCTTGTCAGCTTCAATGTCAGGTCTGCCCCTCCTCTGCAGGGAGGTGAGATTTTGGGGAGCCCTGAGCCTGGCAGTGCCTGCGCCCCTGCTTTGTTCTGCACCCCCTCAGGATGTTCAGCTCTTCCCTGTCGCTTTCCAGTGCAGGTGCAAAGGCTTTTATCACTGGATGCAGCCTGAAGCTGATGGAGTGTTGCCTTCCTAACCTTCCTCTCAGCATAAAGCAATTTCTCTGTGCTCTCCTTAAGATGAACAAGTAATTCAGTGTGACACACTGACTGTTCCACCTTGGCAGGTAGTGTTGCCCAAGCCCTTCTCCCCACGCCTGAGGCCTCTTGTCCTGCTTCCATGGGACCCCCCTGGGGCTGTGAACACAAGGACCAGAGTGGGGGAAGAGTTTTCTGAGGCTGCTAAGTTACAGGTTTAAAGTTTTTCTTGTCTTTTATTGGACTAAACCAAGATGATGATGATGATGATGATGATTATTATTATTAATTTTGTCTGAATAGTAGAGATACTGACTACCCAGGGCACATAACACCTGGTAGAGAAAATATTCACTTCTATGGATGAAGGAAAAAGCCCAAGTGATGCTTCAGCTCTGTCCCCATCCTACCACTGTGGTCCCCCCATTAAAACCAGATCTACTGGGAGCTTTTCCCCCACACACTGGGTTCTATAGGCTGTGGAGCTTCACTTTCTCATCCTGCTTAAGAGAAGCTGCTGCAAAGCTAGAGGTGGTGCTTTGAAATCTGAGAGATGTTTGTCATCATCAACTTGCCTTTGTATTCAAACAAATGAAAACAGTTACTTGGTTGCTATTTCCAATGCTTCTCTTGTTGGGTTTCTTGTGCTGTGCCTGAGGCAGGCGGGGGTTCCTCCACAGATTTAATCATTCTAAAAAGATGCCAACAAGGAAATGACAGGGAAGCTCTGGCGTGTTTAGCAATCACTGATGAGCGCTGGGATAATTCTCTTCTGTTCAGCCTCCTCTGCACCAGATCCTGCTGCTCGAATGGGCTGTGGCAGGGGAGGATGCTCTGCCTGCACCTCCACTGATCCCAGTGCTCCCAGCCCCTGATGTGGGGAAAAAGGTAAAGAACCAGCAGGTAAAGAAGAAACAATTTGTTCCCCTGTCTTATCTCCTGCTATTGTTTCTCACCCAAGCAGGGTGGGAGGGTATTGATGCCCTGATATGATGATGATTCTTTTATTGGGACACTCATTTCAGTTGTGTTCCCAGCCAAGCACAGCTTGTGGGCTTCACCATTATCTTCCTCAACTGGCTGCTCTTCATCAAAGGTAGAGAAGTTCTAGCACACAAATATTTCCCCTGTTCAACTGTCAATAGCCAACCAGAACCCTCAGTTCTCCCTGTGAGGAGCACTTTTCCTCTCTGTAGGTAGCAGGTCACATCCAAGGACCTCAAAACATTTCATGCCCATCAGGGATGTCTTAAACCACTTGTGCAGATGGTGGAAATAGTGTTGCTGTTTTCTAGGCTGTTAATGACCAGCAGCACAAAAATTAAGTGACTTCCCTGAGGTCACAGTGCAAGTCAGTGGTGGTTTTGTACCAAAACATTTTGACCTTCCCCCACTTTAGATAATCTTTCTTTTTAGCTCTGAGGGCAAGTGCTGCCAACTCCCCCACTAAAGCAGCATCCCCTGGAGCACATCACCCAGGGCTGCATCCAGAGGGTCTTGAATATCTCCAGAGAAGGGGACTCCACACTCTCCCTGAGTAGCCTGTCCCAGGGCTCTGTCACCCTCACCATAAAGAAGTTTTTCCTCATATTTCAATGGAACTTCCCATGTTGCAGTTTGTGCCCATTGCCCCTCATTCTGTCACTGGGAACTACTGAAAAGAGTCTGACTCCATCCTCCTTGCACCCACCCTGAGATACTGAGAGGCATTGATAAGGTCTCCCCTCAGCCTTCTCTTCTCCAGGCTAGAGTCCCAGCTCTCTCAGCCTTTCCCCAGTCATCTTTGTCACCCTCCCATGGACTCTCTCCAGCAGTTCCTTGTCTCTCCTGAACTGGGGAGCCCAGAACTGGTCCCAGGTCTTCAGATATGGCCTCACCAGGGCAGAGTAGATGGGGAGAATATCCTCCCTCGACCTACTGCCCACACTCTTCCTTATGCACCCCACGATTCCACTGACCCTCTTGGCAACAAGGACACGTTGCTGGCTCATGGATCATTTACTATCTACCAGGATTCCCAAATCCCTCTCCTGGGAACTGCTTTCCAGCAGGTAAATACATACACTTGGGTGGGATCAGGGAAGTGCTGCTGCCATGGGGCAGATGCTGCAGCCTTGCCAGGTCCTCCTGCTGCTGCTCCTTAGTCTGAATGCTGCCCAGGGGCAGGAAGCTGCTTTCAAAATGTGGTGGCTAGAGGGGGAACCAGGGCTCCACCTGATTTTATTGTAATGCCATTCCTGTCAGATGTTGCTTTCTACAGTCTTAAATGAAAGAGAAAAATCTGTTACAAAGCAAAAGCAGTAACTCAATTAAATCAGTGGGGTTACTGGGATGTTGAGCAGTGTAGTGCTGGGAGCTGCCTGCCAGCCCATGCTTCCCAAAGGGAGGATGCTGCAGGAGCTCAGCATGGGAGCTGGGACTACCCACAGCCATGCATGGCTTCTCTGGTGGGACCTGCATGTCCCTGAAGGTTTATCTGTTCTCCCTGTGTGTCTTGAAGACTGCTGCTGTCTCCCCACTTCTAGCATTACCACGTTGCAGTTAATTCACCTTCTCCCTCCTTCCAGAATTTTGAAAGATAAATTCAAGGTATCGTGAGAAGCGATTTTTATGTTGTGCCTTTCCCTGGGAGGCTTCTTGCCAGAGGCAGCTTTGTGAGTCTCAAATGCCAAGCTGATATTTAAAAAATATAAAAGGCATAGAAGTGCTGTGAATGTGATGGATGGTCCCTGCTGAGGTTTGCAGGAGTGTGTGTATCAAGTGGTAACTGTCTCTAAAAAGCTGTTAGTGGACACACCACATTTAGAGTCAGGAATCTCCCTTGCTTTGTTTGGATGAAATCATGGTTGATTTTAGGAAAGAATTCAGGAGCTGAATTCAAGATCCTAATGGGAACAGGCACAGAAAGGCTAATGACACCCCTGAGAGACACAAACTAGGCAGATTTGAGTTCTCCAGCATTAGAACCACTTTGGTTTTAGAACGGTACACACTGCCAAGCAGAGCTAACACTGCTGGCTGGTTTGGTTTTGCACACACTTGTTTACTATTTTCCCTCCAGATATCTTGCTGGAGGGGTTTGTGTGGGATCTTCTGCAGTACTGAAGTTCAGCCTTCTCTGTTAAATGCAATTAATGCTTCTTGACTCTTCACCTTGTTTTGTAAACACTTCTAGTGTTTTCAAAAAGGTTTCATTTAAAATAAAGTTTAAATTATAAATTGAGAGACCAGAAAAGTTGAGCCCAAATACCAGAAGAATTCTTCAAGATTAGTTTCTCCCTTTCTTCTTTTAACTGTCCCATTCTTGGGTGGGCAAAAAAGAGGAAACTATTGCAGCAATTTTCCTTTGGTGTATCCCATTGGGAATATTTTCTTTGGGGACAGGAAGGTTCCAGTGGGGCCCACAGAGCACAAGGCTCAGTTATGACTGAGCTAGGACAAAGTTAGTCTCCCCCAGTGGTGATATATGCAAAACCAATCCAAACCCTCTGGATACTTTGCTACCAACTGACACCTCCTTCTTCTCTGCTGTGTTTTAGATACATTCCCAAACAAGGGCAAAAAAGCTTGGATAATTATAATAATAACAACTTTAAAAGGTACTTAGGTCCTGTGAAGCTGCTGGTCCAGTTTTGAAGCCAAAGCAATATATTTCTTTATCAGTCACAGCAATTAATTCTACGTCTCTCCAGCTCCCCAGAAAAAACCTTGAAATTAACAGTAACCACCAATATTAAAAGGCAAAAAAGAAATCCCCAGCTGAGCTAAACTGTAGTTTGTCACCAGCTCTGGGTGTTTCTGTGGCTGCTGGCAGTGAGGATGCTGTGTAAAATGATAGGAATAAGGTTACTCAGGCTTCAGCAGGGAATGTGGGACAGTTAGCACTGGGAAGCAGGATTTCTCTTCCCAGCAAACAGATTTTCCCCTTCAGATGCTGCAGTAACGTTAGACTTTAAAGCTATTAAATGCTATTATATCATTAGGCTGTGCCCTAATTTTGTGCAACCCCTATGGTTTAAAGCCTAAAATAAGAACCAAGTTCTCTTCCAGAGCCCTCGGGATGGACAACGGCTGCTGCCACCAGAGGGACTCAGGAATGCAATGGTAAGAGGGACTGTCCCAAACCGGCCAAACTTCCCAGCAAAGACCTTGGACCTTCTGGGGCTGCTTTGAGGATTCCTCAGGTGCTGTGTTATCTGCTCCTGTGGCTTGAGGGCTGGGATATGAGGTTTATGCACCTTCTCCTTTCATCATGCTTATGAGGGAACAGCTCTTGATCTTGGTCATCCCACCCATTCTCCTTGGTTAGTGCCTGTGGGCAACATCTTGTACTGCCAGGGTATAAAGTGCTCCTCACATCCCCTCTATTTCCCTGGCTTCCCTGGGATTCAATCACACACTAAGCACCAAAAATGACTGCTAAAATAGGAATTAAAATGTTAATGGCTTCTTCGTGCTCATGATTAAATTGTAAAGTGGGGCTTTTGAACACTCATTGCAAATTTGATTTTAAAAAGTGAGAAAGAAGGTAAAACGGCTGTGATTGAAGGTCAAGTCTGCAAAAATTCAGTGAGGTTCAGATGGATCCTCCTGAGTCTGGGAAAACAGCCATTCTCTCTTGTCCCACAGAGGACTGGCATTTTCTCTTTTCAAGTGAAACCAGAAAATTGCTATTGTTGCAGTAGCTGCTACCTTAGATTAAAGGCAGAAAAGAGCACTCGGGGTGTAACTGTTTCACATTCTGGGTTGGTTTGGGGTTTTTGGGGTCATAAATACCTAAACCCTAAGGGGTACTGGAAAAGATTTTCTAGTGGTGAATCTATTTTTTCTTGTAAAGCATGGATGGAGTTTTGCAGTGACAACCTCTGCCCCAACAACAAAATTGCTGTTGCCTTTCCTAAAATTTCCATCTCCCATTTTGCTGAAGAACCAGAGAACTGTGTTACTGAACATGCTGCAAAACTTCCTTGATAACACAAAGACACATTTAACCCCACAGGATTCAAATTATTTTGGTATGATAAGTGATCCCAGGTTACCCATTCATTGCCTTCTTGGAATGTAGAACACTCAAAGGAAAATTGTTTTCAGGGTGCTAAGCTATCTCATACATAGTATTACCTAAAAAGATTGGACAAGATGATCCTTGAGATCCCTTCCAACCTGGCATTCCATGACTCAAGGAAATCCCCACATTTTGCTCAGTTCAGCCTGACTTGACTTTCCTGTTGCTCCTTATCCCAGGCCTGAGATGTTTCAACTTTACCATAAGTGACAAGATACAGTTTCCCAAGTCCCATCATCTGCATTCTGGTCATGGGTCTATCTCAATTTTCACTGAGAAATGATGTGACTGGGGAGAAAAGGTGTGAGTTTAATCTCATGGGTTTGGGAGCCCTGACTCATCCCTTTAAGTGTCAAGGGCAGGTAACACCTTTCCCTCTCCCTCATGTAGAAAAGAGCCCGAGCTGCTTCACAGCAGTTTAGGATGGGCTGCACACAGGGAGGTGTCCTATGAATGCTGAGATCCTTCCCAACCCAGACCAAGACCCTCCCCAAAATACTCTGGGTCAGCCACAGGCAAAGCTGCCCCCTGTAGGTAACTTAAAGGTTGGATCAACCCTGGACAGGACTCTGCTCTAGACAGGCAGCAGCAATCCCCTTCCAAAGTGAACTACTAGATTAATTTGTTTTTGTTGCTCAAGGAGGATCCAGGAAGACTGTCTCCTCGTTTCCAAAGCATGAGTGCACTGAGAAGAGTCAAGACTCACCCAATCACAGACCTGAAGAACTCAGTTAAACCATCTGCTCTGCAGGATATTTATGAAGTGAGTCAAACCTACTGACTTCTGGCAGTTTAACTGGTCCAGTGGGACTATAAGAGGGATGTTGTTTATGTAATTCATCTCTTAAATGGAGCTCTGATCCCCGGGAGCACGAGAGGCTCCCAAGGAGCCGTGTTTGTGAAGGTCTGTGCTGCTGAAGAGCCATCACTCACACAGCACAGCAGCTTCTTCTGATTGCTGGCCAGTGGTCTGTGTCAGAGGCTCTCCTCTGCCCCGATGACATGCTCTGTGGTTGTCATCAAATTGACTGGTTCCCTCATTAGAGTGACCTGGGGTTTATCAGAGCCTGCTGGGAGGGAAGAACCGTGTTGGGCTGGGACCAGGCTGAAGCATGTAGTGGTTGAACAACCTGATGAGTGACAGTCAGTATTTTGCCTTTCATCTGGTGCTCCTTCATCAACCCTTTGATGTTTAATGCTCTAACAATGTGGCACAGAAAGCCCCTCCCCGTGCATGATGCTGAGCAGAGCAGCAGAATCCCTTCTGGGCACTGGTGGGACATCTCAAAGTGAACCCTGAACCAACCCTTCTGCTTGCTTATTTTAATCCCTTTTTTTCTGGACTCCTTCTCAATTTCCCTTTCTTAGGCATAACTCTATTTTTAAGCTGTTTGGCTTTAGATGTTTTAATGTGGTTTTATTCAAGCAGAAAGTGTATTCCCCAATACCCTTTTTTTGCTCTCTCTACAGCTCTTGCAGCCCCTGCTCCTCCTCACACAGACCTGCTAAAACACCCACTCACTGTGTCTTGCAACTATTTCAAACATGGCAATCATCCATCCTGCTGCAGCCCTGTGACACTGTGGTGGGAAGTCTCCTTCCAAGGGCCTTCTCCTCAGACCAAGCAATGGAAATCACAACACATCAGTGTGGTGTCAGGTCAGGATCCAAGTCAGGGTGTTTTGTTTTTTTAATTTCTGTAGCCGTAAGGAAATAAATATTTCTTTTTCTCAGAGATGGGCATGTGCAACCCCTGGAAGGGATGCAGCCATGCTGGGCTTTGCCAGGATGTCTGTCTGGCTACACTGTCTCAGTCCCTGGGAGCAGGAGGGCACAGCACACCTTGCAGGTGACACAGGTGCTCCAGCCTTCCCACTCCACCTTCTGGGCTAAGCCTTGTCTTTGGTGCTCTTACATGGGGGGAACTTCCAGCCTCAGAAATGGGAAGCAAAGGAACAATGACTTCAGAATGAGTAATTTTTAAAAATTAATTATTTCCTGAAAAGTTGTTCATAAAAGCTGTGGCAGCCTGCTCTCCCTGCCAATTCCCAACAAGAACTGTGGGTGTTTCTTAAGGAAATGGGGACTATTAGGTCTATTTATACCCCTCAGTGTGGTAGCCTGCACAACACTGGAATGTGACCAAGTGGTCACAGTGTTTTAAAGACAGTCTCATGGTTTAAAGCAATTCTAAGGTGAGTTACTTATTCCCCCCTCCCTGACAAGCACCCCAACAACTGCATTTATAAGAAGAATTCCTAGCTCCTGGCACAGGATCATGCTTCCCTGGTCTTCACCCAACGTGTGCCCTGAAAGGGTTTATTTTCCTGCTGTTTGGTGAGGACACAACACCCAGCGTGTTGCTGTGCTCTCTGCTCCCAACCTTGGCTGCTGTGTCAGCCCTTTGTATCTCTGCTGTAGCACCAACGAACCCTGAAGTTTGGTGAGGGATACAGGAGGATCACCCCAGGACACAGGAACCCACCAACACTCCTCCCAGGCAGACAGGGTTGGAGGCTGCCATAAGAAACTACTCTTCCTTAAGCAACTGCCTGTTGTTTCACGAGTCCCTGGGCATCACAGGCTGCTGGAAGTAGTTCATGGAACTTGTACCATGTTTTACTTAATCCTGGAGTCTGTCCCAGAGCAATAAAGAGGAATATTGAACCCAACTTCATCCCCACATACAGGAGCTCTTCTGAGAGCAACTGGGAATGGCAGCCTCTCCCCTGGGAAACACCCCCCCTGTACTGGGTGAAGAGACCATGCAAGGGGACATCTGATGATGGTCCACTTTTTAATCAGCATTTATTTTATAAACTGAGGCTTTACAATTATTTAGATGCTCACAAGCACCTCTGGTATCTGTGGCGGAGGTTTCCATGAGACAATAAGTGGGGAGAAAATGATCAGAATACACTGAGGCAAAATGCTTTTGATGAAATGGCACAAATTCATTTGTCCCTTTATGATCCGTCTCATGATAAAGGATTCAGTTATTTTTCTTAGAGCCTCAGGACATTGAGTGATAAGATTGTAAGACATTTTTCTTTCTCCCAGATAAATGTTCAGGTTTTTGAGCCCTGTTGACTGTTGAGAAAGGAACCAACTTTAAAAGAAAAAGCAGTGGCAAATTCAAATCACCTTAGGTATCGACCTTAATAAATTGCAAGCTTTTTTTTTCAGATATTCCTGTGGTTTTTAACAGCTTACCTTGTGGTTTTTGAATGCTTGGAGTTTGAAGTGCTGCTGCTCTGAATTTCAAAATAGAGACTTTAAGCTTGGTGAAACTGTAATGCACAATAATGCAACAGGAAGTAGGAGAAGGGGCTTGAAAGTCTCTCTATGCACATTAGGAACAGACCCTGGTAATTTGTAGGGCAAACCTGAGGTTTGCAGCTAAATAAAGCAATACCAGGATGATTTCAGACTCTTGCAGATCTGACCCAGCTGTAGCCTGAGGACAGCACTGAGAAACCACACAGGAGGAATGGTGCAGAGCTGGGCAAAACTCAGCAAATCACGAAAGGCATTTGTGGCATAACCACACAAGGTATCCACCTCACCTCCTGCACCCAAAACCCAGTGGGATTTGTCCCAGCTGGCTCCTGACAGGACCCCCCAACAGCCCTAAGCCAGACTGAAATTCAAACACATCTCACAGTACTTGGCTTCACACAACTTCTTGCCTCTAGCTACGGTGACCACCAGAAACAAGTTTTCAGGACCCTGCAGGGGACCAAGGGGCCCCAAAGCCCTACCTTGGCCAGATGCTCTGCTGGTCCTGGTGTCTCCAGAGCACCTTCTCTTCCTCACTTGTCCTTCAGCGTGGACATGCCCAGGGCCTCTGAGCTGTAGTCAAACTGGTTGCTGGAGGACATGGAGCGTCCCCAGGAGCACTGCAGGTTGGAGCCCCTCTTGCGGAAGGAGGAGGTGAACCTGTAGAAGTTGCGGTGCCGGTTGCGCAGGTATTCCCGGTAGTTCTTGGTGAGCAGGGTGTAGAGGAAGGGGTTGATGCAGCTGTTGCTGTAGGTCAGGCAGGTCACCAGGTAGTTAATGCACTTTTGGGTTTGGGTGGTAATCTGCAGGGGGCTGCTGTAGAGCCGCACCAGCTGCCAGATCCAGAAGGGCAGGAAGCAGGCCCAGAAGACCAGCACGATGCTGAAAATCATGATGAGGACCTTCTGCCGGGGGGACCTCTTGCTCTTCTCCTTGTGGGGGGGGTTCCTCTGGGACTCCAGGTAGGTCCTGGCCAGGCGTGTGTAGAGGAAGCCGATGATGATCCCCGGGGCCATGATGCTGGTGCTGAAGAGCACGGTCAGGTATGTCCGGTAGGCGTCCAGGCTCCAGGTGGGCGCACATATCCTCTTCACCTTGCCCTCTGCCTTGTCCCCCTCGGTCAGCGTGACCATCAGCATCATGGGCAGAGTCAGGAGCAACGACACCGACCAGACGGCCCCCGCTGTGACCTTCCGGTAGCCACGCGAGCGCTTCAGGGTGTCGAGGGGCCGGGTGACAGCCAGGTAGCGCTCGGTGCACATCAGGGTGAGGGTGAAGATGCTGGCGTGCATGGTGAGCAGGTCCAGGCTGAGCAGGATGCGGCAGCCCAGGTCCCCGAAGTACCAGTCCTGGGCCAGGTAGGTGCAGACGATGAAGGGGATGGTGGAGAGGTAGAGCAGGTCGGCCAGGGCCAGGCTGACGATGGAGCTGTACATGGGGGCCGCGCAGCG
>NW_009951794.1:806785-809484 GCF_000747805.2 Chaetura pelagica | reverse complement strand
AACTGTGTCTTTCCTGAACTAAAAAGACACAAAAAAAAAAAAAAAAAAAAAGTCATTCATATTAGACAGATTGCTTTCATTTAAAAAAAACAACAAATTTTTTTTTTTTTTTTTCCTTTTTTCTCCCTTCTTTTTTTCCTTTTTTTTTTTTCCCCTTTTTTCCCCCTTCCATGACATTTCCTTCCCCCAGGCAATAACGCCCCTTCCCAGCCTGACACCGACCGGCCCGCAGGGTCACGGCGGGATCTCCCCCTGAGCCCCGGGGCCGCGGCTCCACCTGAGGAGGGTGAAGCCCGGGGAGTGATGGATGAGCTTCAGAGAGGGAGCTTTTCCAAACAGGGAGATAGAAAATCTGGGGACAGCTGCAAAATCAATGAGAACCTGACATTTCTGTCTTCTTTCAGTGGAGGCAGAGACAGGGGCAGTCGGTGGGCAGGGGCAGCTTCCCGGGGGGCAGGGCTGCTGTTTCTTCAGCTCCCATTGATTTCCAATAGGAGCTCACTGACATTTCTCCTAGCACCCAGAGTGCTAAGAAGGTGTTTATTTGCTTGTTTTAATCCCTCTGCAAAGTGCTTTTGTCCCAACTGTCATCCAGTTCTCTCTGGCACATACAAAGTGGTGAAACTCTTGTTGACTCACAGGAGCAGAATTCAACCCTAGAAAAATACTGTATTGAAAACTTGCTTGTAATTTGCTGCAAAGTTAAAACACACACCCGTGTAACCCTGCTTTCCTGCCCTGCATTGCTCGTGAATGTGTGTGGCTCTTTCCAGAGCTACCCTAGCAGCTCCCTGGATATTCAAAGCTGTATCAAGAAAGCAGCTGGCTCAAACAGGATTCGAGTGCTGGTGAGGGAGAAGAATCCAAACTGAACTATTGTCAGGCAGGGATTTGCTTGATCTCGCTGCAAAGTTTGATGGAGATTTTTCATTTCACTGGAATCACTGGCCCATCCCATGCCAGAGCTCTGCATTCCTCCATGGCAGCTGGACCAGCAGCTGGGAATGCAGGCAGATACTTTAACAGGGCCAAATCTTGCCTGGATGGCAGGCAGGGGGATTGACTGCCACAGACTCCAAGTAAAAGCTGGGTTTGGCATAAATAGATCATCTCTGAGAGTTAGGTTGCATGCAGCTTTTGCAGTCCCATCTCCTTTTTGTTTTGAACCTGCTCTCTGGGCTGGTTTGGTTTTTTGGCCAGGACAGAGGGCCAAAGGAGAACAGAATAGATGCTTTGTGGTCTGATTTGTTTTGGGTCATCACCCGAGGTGGCAGAGATAAGCAGAATGATACACTTTTCTAAACAGAATTATTTAATCTCTTCAGTAAACACCTGATTTCAACTTCCCTTCTTTCCTTCCAATAGAGGAATATTTGTTTGAGCAATGAGTCCAGGGGACACTTGAAACTTACTCCTATCAAACACTTGAAAGAGAGTTTGCTGCTCTGCAGCAGGGGAAGGCTTGTTCTCTGAGCCAGAGCCACTTGTGTCCTCTGATGCTCTGCCCTTGCCATGCACTGAGTCTCTTCTGGACACCCCCAGGAGCTGGCAGAGCCCTGGGTGCCTGGTGGGTTTGGGTCTGGAGCGTCTGACAACCATGATCCATCAGAATGGGAGCAGGAAGGTGCAGGACTCTGCAATACTGATGTTTCCCCTTTGTCTGCACACCCGAGATACAAATTTATCAGCAGGGTGGGTGAGAAGCTACCAGAAGAAGGGGTGAATTTTCCATTTCTCCAGATGTCTAAGTAAGGAATGCAAGTGCCTTTCTGGAAGACCTATTTTAATCAAATAGAAATATGGAGCTCAGTGCATAATTGCTGTCAGAATAAGTCCTCAGGGACCTATTACACACAAAGCCAAGTCATCAAGGATCAAATTGTCTTTCATGAACTTCCAAACCTGTTAATCTCCGTGTGTTTTTCTTGTAATATCCTAAAAAGTATTGATATGAAAATGATTAATAATGCACTTCATGTGCAAAATCTCCCCTCTGGGTGCATTTGTGCTAGTGCACAAAAACATACCCAGCCAGCTTAACCTATAGCTCCATTTGGCATTTTACTGCTTCTTTTGAATAGGAATTGTTTTCCAGGCACTCAGTGCCTAATTTTAGCATTTCCTAACAAAACTGTCCACTTGTTAGGAAATAGGTAATAGCAGTTCACATGATGAAGGCTGTTTGAATAGCCACGTCCAGTAGCTTTTTTATAAACCCTTTGGTGCAGTCAGTGAATAGCTGGTACCCCTGGCTTGGTTGTGAAGGTCAGTGTTGGGGGGGGGAGTTGGAAGCTGTTGCCTTGGCAGATTGGGAGGTGGATCTCAGTGCTTTGTTCAGCTTGTGACAGGCTTCAGAACTCAGTGCTGGCTGGGCAAAAGGGAGGCAGGGAGTGTCTGGAAGCAGAAGCTCCCTGTTAGGGATTGTCACTGTGAGCTGCTGCCCTCCTGAAGAGCTGATCTGGTGGAATTTTATTGTTGAGAGTGAATTTTGCAGTTCAGAGTAGGGAATGTGGGAACTGCTGCCTTTGCCTCCTCCTCAGCATCCAGCAGCTCTGAGTGTATTGATGCTGTGGTGCACAGATCCCAGCCTTCGGATTGCTTTTAATTGTACTAATTCTTCCTGACCAGGAGAGCACTGCTGTTTCTTGTGATGTTCTTGTGTCCTGTCACCACATGGCCACTGCTCTTCCTGTTCAGCA
>NW_009951794.1:776086-806593 GCF_000747805.2 Chaetura pelagica | reverse complement strand
CTTGGCAAAGCTTTAAGAAAGTGTTCAGCTTGTGCCAAGTTCAGAGAGGTCTTGATACAGCATCCATGTGAGAAAGGCTGAGATTGAGATGGCTCTGGAGAAGCCCAAGGGTGAGGTTTGTTAGATCCCAAACACGTGCTGTCAGATGAGATCCATACATTCAATTCTTAATCCTAAACTTGGAGGCCCAGAGTTATCAGCCTGTAGATGGAATGTAATGCTGTGCTGGAAGTGGATGACAAAGGTATCAAAAGCAACTGCAGCACAATATCCCACAGGATACCAGAGACTGGTTTGGCTGCATTGCTTAACCCAAGACATTCGCCCCATGAAGCTTTTCTCAAGTTACTAATACACTAATGTATAATTTCTGCAGCTTGGCAATTGAATCTCATTGAACCAGTGTTTATGCTCTGCAATAATATGCTTAGATCTTCATCTGTCTTTGAAATTGTTTCTGAACCAGTCGTCACTCAGGTGCAAAGGATTATTTAAAGCCATGGAGCATGCACAGCACAGCCCACTGATCTCTGTGGAGTCACTCCCCATCTGCAAAGCCAGAAGAAAAAGCAAATTTGATCCCACACTTCTGAAATCTTGTCCTTAATTCTTCTGTTTACATCTGTCTTATCCTGTTGAACATGCCCTTAATTTTAAATTTACAGGTGTATTTTAATATTAGAGCTCTCTCCTCCCTACTCAGATGTTCAAGAGGTGAGTGTCCTAGTGCTGGAGGAGTCACTGGAGGGTATCTGAACCCTCTCCAAGTTCTCCAAAAGAGACTCTGTCATAGGTTTCAGGCAGCATTATTTCAGGTATATAATTGAGTGGGTTTTTAAAAGCCCTCCCAGATACAAAGAACAGAGGAAGGACTTGCTTTTGGACATCTTAATCCCAGTTCTTATGTGCAAGTGCACTGCTCTCTCCTTCCTGCTGCCACGTGTGAAGAGTGGAGTCACCAGCAGTGTAAGGTCTGAGATGCCACATGGATTTGCTCCCAAGGAGAATCTGGCCAGTGGTGCTGGCTGCCTTTGGAGAAAGCTGTGGGCTGTCTCAAGGAAAGCACCATCAGGGTTCCTGACTCCAAGTTCATATAATTGCAAGCAACCACATAATAGATTTTGAGTCCAGAGAACCTGTTCCTTGCCTCTTGTGCATCCAGAGCCGTCACTTCTTCAGAGTGTTGCCATAAGCCTGAGATCTTCAGTGCTGAGGATTATACCTGGCAGAGACTGCTGAGGGCCTCCAGAAAAGGTGGGATCTCAATGGCTTTGTCCTCAGTTTTTGCAGTAGAGGAAGAGTGTAGATTGTGTGCTGTTACAGTGACTTTGATCAGGAAGGGCTCTGGCAGGATTCGTAGGATCTTCTCTGCATTTGAGAAGAGAGAGTTTTACAATGGAAAAAACACATGTTAATAACCCCAAGTCATTTCCTGTGGAAACAAAAACCAGTGTTACCCTTAGATTTGAACTCTTCCTCCTCCACCTCAACGATGGAATTTTGTACACTGAAAGAAAAAGAAAAATCCTCCTTCTTCACCATGCACACAAGTACAAAGCAGACAGTGCTGGCTCCTGGAGAGGCAGGTACCCAGGGAGAGCAACAGGGCCCTCTTTGTTCCAGGATTTCCATTGCCTTTGGATCAGACTTCAACTCTCTTTAGATCTGTGTTAAACTTGATTTTAAAACCCTTGCCTGAACGGAGCAGAGGATTTACTCTGTGTGCACTATTTCCAGTCCTGAAATTATCTTCAAAACAGATTGCCCTGGTCATTTTTCCACCCAGGGCTTCTCAGTGACATGCTGCCTGAGCCCCCTTGGCTGTAGCAGGGTTCCCCTGGCAGGGGGGGTTTGTCCAGACCATGCCTGGAGGAGCTGCACAATGCCAGGGCCAAGTGCCACCAGCTGCTGCCAGCTCCTTGGTCATGCCACCCCAGAGAGGTTTGTTCCCCAGGGACTCTTCTCCATGTCACCGTGCTGGCTGGGGGATGTGGAAGCTGAACAGAAGCACTGGAGAGCAGTAGTGGTAAAGGAACCACTGGGGTCTGTCTGTCTGTGTATTGGAGGGGGGGGTTGGGCCCATTTTTTAATTTCATGGCAACTTGCAGACAATCAGAGAAGGACTAACAGCCAGGAGCACAGCTTTTTCCCTGCAGGCTGCAGATAGCCAGGTACATTTACAGTTCTTTACTAACCAGCCTGGGGCTAGACCAGCATATTCATGTAAAAAAAACAACAACACCCAACTACTTTTATTACTGAAGACAGCCCAGAGCTCAGGCCCCTGCAGTTTGTCTAGAAAATGGAATATTTGATTTTCCCTCAGTAATAGTATGTTTTTCTTGTCTCCTGGTGGTTTGCTCCAAAGCTCTGAAGTACGTGACATATGGGAAAGAGAACACCAAAAGCTGCTGTGCCATATGATCAGCTCCCACTGCAGTGGGCATCTGCCTGGCTCCACAAGGCTCCACAGCCCTGAAACTAGTTCTAGCTTCCTGGTGGGAATTTGTGCCTTCGCCTTAACTGTCTGCAGTGATTCATACCTGTTTGCTCTCAGAACATGCAAAGTTAATGCTTCCTTCAAATATAAAGTGTATCTAGGATTGGCAAGGGGGGGTTTGGTAGTCCTGGGCACTGCTATTGTCTAGGCACCTATGGAAGACACACTTTGTTGAAGTGTTCTTGGCAGCTGGTGGGTTGGATGTGAAGAACTTTTTACCAGGGTGTGTAGTGGTAGGACAAGGGGTAGTGGTTTTAAGCTGGAAGAGGGGAGATTTAGGTTGGACATCAGGAAGAAATCCTTTAGTGTGAGGGTGGTGAGAGCCTGGCCCAGGTTGCCCAGGGAAGCTGTGGCTGCCCCACCCCTGGCAGTGTTGAAGGGCAGGTTGGATGGGGCTTGGAGCAGCCTGGGCTGGTGGGAGGTGTCCCTGCCCATGCAGGGGGTGGGACTGGATGCTATTTAAGGTTCCTTCCATCCCAGACCAGTCTGGGATTCTATGAACTTACCTCCAAGGGTAAGCTGGTATTTGAAGACTCAGCTGTGTCACAATCAGGTGACATCTCTTTTTCCCACTTCCAAGTCTCCTTTAATCATGACTGGTATGGTGCTGGTGTGGGACCCATGCAGATCTCTCCTGACCCCTGTCAGCCTTCCCTCAGTAATTCTGCTACTGCTTGTGATGGCCAGGCAGGTGTTTGGTAATGACTGTCAGGATGACTCTGGCAGTGATGATACAGAGATGTGTGGCTGCATTGAACAAGCACAATCAAATGGTTCTTTTGAGCAATAACTGACAGAAACCACTTCAGTAACCTCTACAAGGTAAAGAGCAAGGCATGACAACAGGAGAGACCAGACAGTGCAATTATTTATAAACCAAAGGCTTTATTATTCACCATGAACAATCAGCAACTCTTCAACTGAAAACTATGTCCATTAAAATGTAATGTTTTGAAAAGAAGGTATTTATCTTCAGTAGGCTTTTCCTGCACTGAGCTCAACAGGAGAAGTGAAAGATAAACATCATTCCACAATCAGAGTCTGGGGAGGAAGGGCCTGGTCAGTGCAGCTGGATAGATTTGGGCTTTTTGCTCCTGGTGGTGGGAAGTGGAGGGATCTTGATGATGGGACGTGGGAGTGTTGCTTCTGGGAGAGAAAGTTCTGTAGGGGGAGTCACTGAACTTAGAGAAAATGCCACATCTTGGGGTTGTTTTTTGTCAGGCTGAGAAATGCAGCCTTTTCACCCTCAATAACTGCAGCTGTAGGATGCTCTGGGGTGCACTGAGGCCAGTGGCTCTGGTTCCCTGTTCCCCACCCCAAGCTGCAAGCTGACCCCTAACTTCAGGGAGATGGGAAGGAGCCTTTGGCTTCAGGTACAGACACACAGTCTTGCAGGCTTCTGATTAAAGATGCAGAGAGTGCAGTCATCTTCTCAAGAGACATACCTGGACTTGGAAGCAGGATTTTTGCTTAGTTCTGTAAAGTGTTGCAGGAAAGTTCCTGTACCCTGAGCTACAGGTAGAAAGAGAACATCTAAGCTGGGAGAAATGAGGCCAGAGTCATTTTGTATGTGAGGTGTGGGACTTAGTTTCCTGGTGCCATTATGAGGACCCAGAGGGGAGTGAACAGGTTGGCAAACCAGGTAAGGAAGTGTTTGAGCCAGCTGGGATGAATGGCCTGCCCTGGGCTGCAAGTGCCCACCTGGACACACTGACAGGAGCTCTTGAATGAGGAATCCCACCTTGGATTCCCATGGGATCAGCCTGAGGTGTGGCACCCACCAACCCATCAGCTGTCTGGTCATCTTGCCTGGCCTTGTATGTGCCAACCAGCAGGAACAAAATGTGGGGGGGGTTGTGCAGGGTGTGAGAATGGCAGGGGCACATCAATTTCACACTTGAGCACTAGAAAAACCTACGAATTCTTGATTTGCACCCAAGTCCATTCTGAAAAGAGGATTTAAGCCTCTTAAGAATGTTACTCTGTGTGTGTTTTGTGTTACTCTTCCCTGGCAAGGGAAGCTGCCTGCACTGCATTATGTGTTAGGCTCTTGAAAGCATAATTAGTCATGTAATTATTAGAATGATATTTGCATTCACAACCAGGATGTATATAACTAGTATGGTAATGCATGCTAATTAAATTCCAATTAATCATTTCAAAATAAGATATTTGAATCTATACAGCTATCACAGATGTAGTAAATACATCTGTTTATGAAGAATAAATCAGGTGTGGTTTGTTATGCAACCCTAGTCTTATATAAACACATTGTGCCAATTATTTAGAACAGATTTAATGTGGTCCTTATATTACACAGCTACAGCTGAGTGACAGTCATTATAAATGTATTTGACTACTTTTACATTATTGCACAGTAGTGCTACCAGCTTTTCACACTGGACTGGCTTCTGTGCCAACCTGTGTAAATTTGTTCAAGTTTCACCCTGCAGAGCAGAGAGGTTTCCTCATGCTTAATCCATCCAGGCAGTCCAGAGAGGCTGCTGAAAACTAGTTGTCTTTTGTTGTATAGTTTGAATCTTGATGGTGCTGGCAGGTTATTTTATCTCCAGGCTTCAGAAACTGTGGAGGAGAATCAAAGGCTACATAGAACTGACAGCATTTGATGCTTCAGATTGAAGAGACATCCAAAGCTTCTGCTGCTGGAGAGGGAAGCAGGGCTCTTGTGCTCCCTGCCTCTGGGAGAAGTTTCTGCTGCCAGTTTAGAGTCGTGTTACAGACCTGGAGGGGCCCAGTCTAAGCTGAACATACTGTAAAGTGATAATGAGCAAACTGCAAGGCTTGTAGTGTGCAGCCCAGCAGGACCCTGCAGTGAAGGTGTCCCTGGACACCCCTACAGCAGGCAGGTCGTGCCTGTGTCCTCTGGGCTGGGGAGGGCTCCAGGTGGAGGTGAGATGGCTGACGTGGCTCAGCACTTCCCACAAGATCTGGGTTCTGGCTGGTGAGGGGTCTTTTCCAGAGTTTTGCCATGCCAGGTGTTTGCTTTTGGTTGTGTTTTGCCTTGGAAGCTGTTTCCTCCATGAAGAGACAGGCTAATTGCAGAGTCACTTTGCGGGTCAAGGTGGTGGGATCAGGGGTGCATCCCTGTTTCTGCACCCCTTGGCACTGGGCTCCACTGGGCAGGACGCCTCCCTCGGACACAGAAAGGATGTTTTGCCTGCAGAGAGGCCAGGCCAGGACTAGGGCTGAGACACCAGCCTGGGAATTTCCTCCCATCACCTCCCCTGGCTCCTCGGGAGCGCCCGCAGCTCTCGGTGCTGCTCTGTCCCCCCAGCTGAAAGGAGATCAGGATCAGGGCATGTGGAGGAAGAGCAGGAGGAAGGAGGGAGGTAAGTAAGAACTTGCAGTTAGGAATGGGGTAATGAGGTCTGGGGAAGCATTAGTGCCTACCCCAGCAGCTCCCATAAAGGGTCTGTTCACCCCCAGTGTTTGCTGGCTCCTAACCCAGCAAATCCCTGCTTTGGGCACTTGTCCACAAACAGCTGCAAAGCCCTCTGGAGAGGAGAGGATGACAGCTGATGGTGCCACTGAGGGATGTGGTTAACCCTGGGCTCCCACCAGAGCTTCCCTGGCCTGAGTCCTGCAGGCAGCTGCTCTGGGTGCTCCTCCAGTGGAATTTGCCTCCACAGGCTTCCCTCCATTGCTTATCTTATTTTTTTTCTCGAGTTAAGAAATGACACAGCAAAATTCTGTTCTACATGAATTCTGATTTCCCAAGTCAAAAGTTAGATAGTGACAGTGTTATGGTTTGAGGGGGAACAGGCTAATTTTATGGTGTCACTAGGAGGTCCTGCAGGGAGGGTGTTGTTGAGGCCCCTGAGGGATCCCAGGAGCAGAGCAGGGAGGGGCCAGGATCCCCTCCCATTTCCCTTTTCCTATAAAAGCCTTGTTCCCTTCACTTCTCTGTGGATATCATGGAGAGAGGTTTGTGTCCTGTGGGATCTGAGTCCATGGGTTGTCTGGGAAGAGTCCTGACCTCCTTCCCTGAGTCAGCTCTGCCATGAGGGGCTTTTGGACACTGAAATTGGATTTTTGTATCTTATTTGTGTAGTTTTCATTATTATCCCATGTGTTGCTATCTGTTCTCTCTTCTGTGAAACCTGTCCTAGTTTTAACTTTCAACCTTAAAGTCTCTTCTCCTGACTCCCCTTTTATCTTCCCCTGAGGGTTGGAGTAATAATGAGCAGTTCTGTTCTCTGGGTCTTGGTTTGCCCTGAGCACTGAACCAAGACAGAATTGAAGATTTCCTGCAGCCTCTGTGGTGCATATGGACATTTCTTTACTACTTTTGTGTAGTTTCAGTAGTTACTAAGCCATGATTCATTTGCTCTCACTAGAAATATCCCCAAAGTCCATACAACCCTGAATTGGGCTGAGACTTGTTAGGAAAATGTACATTTGTGCTTTGCTAAACACAAACCTTTTCAAAGTGCCTGTAACTTCCGTAGTTACATGTTGCACCATGTAAGGGTTTCAGCATCAGGAGAGAGAGTTTTACTTCCCACTCTTCTGCTTACTTTGGTCACCGTCACAGTTAGGAATAAGGCTCACTGATTTTCAGGGTCTTTACCTTTAATTCTGGGACCTGGGAATACCTTAAATGGACAATTTCAGCTCATTTGGTTTCATTCAGAAACCAATCAACCTAAATCATCTTCAGTTTTAAGTAGTGGAACTAAATTCAAGCACTGGTCAGTGTGTTTTCCTAAGGTGCTTGTCTGAGCTCAGCCTGTGCTATGTTTATAGGACAGTTTGGGTCTGAAACTCCTTTGATACTTCATCAACAAGGTAAGAGAGAGATTATTCTAATTTTTCCAGTCAAGACATTTGTTTGGCAGAATGGCTCTGGGCTTCCTTTCAAGGTAGTGGATCTCTCTTTTTCTAATAACTAGGAATGTGAAGGCTAGATATTCAGTTTGGTGTTATTTGCTCTCTTGAGCATGTTATTTTTCAGTAAAGAAATACACATTTGCTATTCCTAACAGCAGGATTTATTGCTATATAGTAACAAGAAAAAATGCCATTTTATGGAAAGGTCAATGTAGACATCTCTGAACAAAGCCCAGACTGGGGGGTGGGTTAAGGAGCAGCGACAAGGGCAACATTCATCAAAGAATCATAGAATGCCAGGTTGGAAATGGCCTCAAGGATCATCTATATGAGATGTCTCAGCACCCTGTCAAGCTGAGACTTCAAACTGTCCAATGTAGGGGAATCCACCACTTCCCTTGGGAGACTATTCCAATGTTTGACAGATCTCAGGGTGAAGAATTTACCTTGTGTCCAATCAGAATCTCCCCTGGAGCAACTTGTGTTTGTTACCCCTTGTCTTTTCCATGTGACTTCTTGTAAAGAGGGAGTCTCCATCTTCTTGGTAGCCACCCTTGAAGTACTGGAACATGGATATAAGTAATAGAAATGTAAAAATGAGGGGGGTGTTAAAGCAGGTGACTGCTGCTGGAGCCAAATGTAATTATGCTTGTGACATGAATTCATCACTGCACAATCTGGGTGGATGTATCAGGAGAATCCATGTGGAGCCTTTAACCTTTGAATCACTGGTTTGTTTCTGAACCCAGCTGATGTTAACCCCAAGCTCATTATTGTCCCCTGGCTCTGGGGTGCAGCTGCTGGTGGATCTGAAACCATTTCCCAGCAGACAACCAAACATAATACAAACCCACCAGGTTTGCAGCTAATGGAACTGGCCTGGGATTGCACTCATCACAGAGAACAAACCTGAAGCAAATTCATGAGTACAGGGGTTGTACTTAGGGTTTTCCTTTCAAAAGATAAATGGATTATTTTAAATGTCACCACAGACTTCTCATACACTGAATTCACTTGAGAGTCCTTTTCTATTCAGAAGAACATCATATGGAATAGTGAAGTGCTCAGCCACAATGCAAGCTATAAAAAAGTTATTGATTTTAAGGCAAAGTTAGATATAAGTGCTGCTAATGTTACAAGTTGTGTTATTCCATTTTCTGAGGCAAGGCACATCTGTGTCTTTCATTTCAATGGAAGTTTTTGTCCCATAAAAGAGCTCTGAGTTGGGGAGCAGAGTACTTGACTGTACAGCTCTGCTGGACATTTTAAAGCTTGCAGCCTAGTGCTAGTACTGAAGTGTTCCAGCTTTTGCCTTCTAGCTTTGTTTTAGGAACAGTGAGCAACTTCAATAATTCCCAGGTGGAATTAACTGGTAATTTTCACCAATTAAAAGAAAACAAACAGCCCAAATCCTGCTTCTGTCCTTTTCAGAGGTCTGGGTTCAAAATATCTCCCACTGCCTTTTTAGTCACTGTGTCTCAATGGAAATGATAACTTGGACAAAGAGAAGAGTAGGTTGTTTCAGGACTCTCCAGGCCTGATGAGCTGGGGGGCAAAAAAATAAATAAATTAACTCTACATTAATTCTGTCCAGCAGTCTCTTTCATATGGACTTTTATTTTGTGTTATATTATCTATTTATATTGAGGAAACTGAGAAGAAAGACAAGACACTGTCACAGTTGTAAGGAAACCCAAGTCTGGGCTGGGCATCAGCCTCTAAACGCAGTTCCTGGTATTCCACACAAAATGAGTCCTGTGCTGAGCATTTTTCATGCTGCCCATTGGGACAAGTTCTTTCAGGATAGGTGGTTCCTTCAACAGCACCCTGGTTGTCCAAAGCTCCTAACAAAAGAGGGTGAGGTGGAGCTGTGGAGTTGGACAATGGATGAGCCAGGCCTGAGCTTGGGGCTGCTCTGGTGTTGGTGGCTTTTTCCAGAGTAGGGAACACCATAAGCAGGAAGGAAGAGTTTGCTGAGAATAAATTTGACACAGTGGAACAAAGTGTTCCCCTTCAATGTGCTACACAGCCAGCATAGCAGCAGTGTTTCTGCCAAGGGGCCTGCTGCAGGAACAGTTTGGCAAGGAAAAACTATAGCCAAATTTGTGCTGAGCAGCCTGATAGTGGGTGGCTGGATTATGCAATCTGACTGATAGTCAGAAGTCATTATCTCTTGCAAAGTGTCTTTGAATGGAATGGTAGAGCAGGTAAGTGTTTTTAAATTTTGCTTTCTTCCCCCTGCCTCAAGCCCCTTCCAAAAGGGGCATTTAAACATCTCCATTCAAATTCTTGAAACTTGAGAAGGAAGGCAGAGCTTGTCATGAAACCCTCATCAGGAACCCAGGAGCTAGAAAATGAGCTATTGCAATGTCATAAATTCTTGGATTTATTCAAACTTGGTCCTGGAGGGATGAGCCAGAAAGGAATCCTAAGAAGAGGAGGAAAAGGAAGATATCCTTTCATTTCAGCATGCTCTTTTGTAAACCTAGTCATTTCTGGGAGAAGTATCAAGATTTACAGCTATTCTCAAGGCTGCTGTGTGGGATGAATGAACTTTCATGAATGGAAGAATCATCATGTAGAAACTGCTGTGGTTTTGCCTTGGAAGGAGTGATGATAGTTCCACAGTTGTGCTTGACTGCTTCTTCTGTTTTGCTGTGTACAAACAAGAATAGTCTTCTAATTGCCTGGCTTGCAAATGAAGGCAATCTGATTTATTTTCACTGGGAACAACACTGACCTCTCATTTTAGTGTTAGTGAAGGTGTATTTAAGAACCCATCTGTCTTGTCCCTCTTGAAGTTATAGTCTAGGATCAAGGGAGGACTGAGCTTGTGCTACAGATGCTGTGAAGATGTCAGAGCTGAAAGAAAAAAAGCTGCTGCTTGTCACACTCCCTGGTACATTCTGGAGCTCATGAGAGGTGATAAAGGCAGCCCATGGAGAGGTTTTGCTTTCTGGTACTTTGCAAAGTACATCCCTACTCTGAAGCAGTGTTCCCATGTAGAAACTCAGCCTAGCACTGAACCAAAGGCTTGACTCTACAGGAACCAAGCTGAACACTGACAGCCAGCAGCAACAACCCTGCAAAGAAATAAGATGAGCAGCCCAGGTCTGAATATTTTAAGTATTGCTCCCTCTGAGCATTAAGGAGCCTGTGGACTCCAGGCTGGCATTGGTGCCCTTTGCCCCCTCACCTTTCATTTGGGGCTTTAAAAATATATAAAAATTACTCTCCCAGCTCACACAAGTGAATGAGTGTTCACAGCTGGGGGAATGTGTGTGACACCACTGCTCTGACAGAGCCTGTGATTAGGAGTTTTGATGAGAAATAACCTTGTCCAGAGTAAAAGAAACCACTTTTGGCTCCAAACCTTTGCTGCTCTGAAGTGGGTTCCTTCTGGTGGCAGTTGCCAGAGAAGAGGAGCTATAAATGGTGGGAGCTGAGCCTTCCCAGGTTTTGATCCTTTGACTGTGTAAACTTGGACCAACCACTTCCACCTTCTGTGCTTCCCAGAGAAGCTCCTAAATAAAAGCACACTTGCTATAAATTCCCAGTGCAGCCTTGGCAGTGCAAGGATTGAGTTTTCCATTTTACTTCTCTGCATTCCCTTCACCTTTTAAGTTTCTTCCCTTTTCCCCAAGGGACTGCTTATGTTTTCAGATTGAAAACAGGAGTTTGTTCAGTTTTCCATGAAGGTTAACTTATTAAAAATATGGTTTTAGTATCCTTTCAAATGGTATTTTCCATATAAAAATATTTACTTTACTAAAACCACATCTTTCTGATGGAATAAAGTCTGGGCATTAAAAGAAGTCAACCACTGTCTAGTAGCTTCAGTATATAAATATTTATATGGTGCAACTATAATTTTATGGAGCAAAACATTAGCAATAACTGGTTAAGTTCTTTGTTTCAACTAAAGTTAATTAATCATAAGATTATTTTTAGCTGAGGTATGAAAGCTTTGTGCACTAGAGCTCTACTGTGACTTTTTTATCCTAGAAATGTTAATGTTTAAACTATAAAACATGGGTGGTTTTGAATTTTTATTGATGCAGTAAAGGAGCAGTGGAAGAGAGGTAAAAGCTGGCTGAGGTTTTGTGGCAATCTGCCCCTGGACAGCTAAGCTGTAGTTTGTAGTTGTTTGTCCTGAGATAATGCAGCTCTGTGGTGGTCTGAATCAGAGTATTTTAGACCTTGGGTCTCAGAAGCTGATCTCTCTGTCACTGCAGGTTTCCAGAGCACTGGTTGCAAATGGATGTCAAAAGGCTGTAGGGAAAGCTCTGACAGCAGCATGTTGGGTTGTGGTGTCCTTGGACACTCAATGTGTTGAGAAAGAATTTTGTTTTGGGAGAAGGGAAAAAAAACAACAACAATATTTTGAAATTACTTATTGTTGTTTTGTATTGCAGACAAGAAATTATTTCCTGTGAGGGTGGTGAGAGCCTGGCCCAGGCTGCCCAGGGAAGCTGTGGCTGGCCCATCCCTGGCAGTGTTGAAGGGCCGGTTGGATGGGGCTTGGAGCAGCCTGGGCTGGTGGGAGGTGTCCCTGCCCAGGCAGGGCGGGGTGGATCTAGATGATCTTTAAGGTAATTTCCAACCCAAACTATTCTGTGATTCTAAAACTCACTCTGTGTGGTGTTAAGGGGGTATAAAGTCTCACCTCTCTTGGAGTCCATGCTGAAGATAAAATCCAGTCTGAGCTGGGAGCAGGCTGGTTTTGTTACAGGCTGTAACAGTGCAGTGTTTTCATGTCCCTTCCTTCTCTTCCAAAGGACCATTTGGAAATTGCCCCTCCTGTATTAAATTAGGCTATTAAATTCCAAAGTCCACTCCAGCAAAGCTCCTGTTTCAGAGGTCTGTGAGCCAGAGCCAGACAAGCCAGTAAAAGCCAAAATACTATTGAGAGAGAAGGATTAGAAACTAAATGAAGTGATCACTGTAAGCCTTAAGGAAACACCTTTTCTCTCTTGGTGACTTCCTCCAGCACTCCCTGTGTCTTCCTTCCATGAATAACTCATCACTTCTTGTGCACAAAATCTCCAAGTGGTTTCTGAAGTGCCTGTCTCCTTCCTCTGAGTGCAGAGGTACCTGATCCCTCTCCTGCTCCTCGTTTTTCCCCCTTAGAGCCACAATGTGTTTACAGGATGCCCTGCTTAGTGCCCACCACACAGGGTGCTCCTTCATGAGTGCAGATCTGCTCCATTTGGGTCAAACCCTAGTGTGCCCATGATGGCAGAGAGGTGGTGGCATCTTTTAGAAGACAGGAAATGATTCTGGAGCTGATTGGTGGCAGCACATGAAATGACACATTTAAGTGGATTTTTAGCCAGCAGAACAGGTGAATAAACCAACACAGTGCATCTGATTCCCAGGTGACCATATTATTCAATATGTGTAAACAAACAACAAAAAAAGCATCATCCATGTTGCTCTTCAGACACACTGGCTGGTCTGTGGTAGCTTTGCAATGCCTGGAAAACAAGGGCAAGTCTGCAGCTTTGCAAACCTTTGGAAGTGGTGTTATTCTCTCCCTGTGCATCGCTGAGTAAGTGAGGGAGAAAGTGTTTCTAATTAAGCTGCACACAGATCTCCAGTGAAATAGATTTTAACTTTTGTAAATCAATAGGTAGAATCAATCTGCAGTAAAGAATAAAGTATTTGCTGATTCAATATCTCTTCATCCTCCTTTGAGGTCCAAATGTTTACCTCTTCAACTGCTTGAACTCTTGGAGAGACATCCAGGGGCAAAGAAGAAAGGGTGAAGAAGATCTTAACTTTCTTTATATTTGAAGGGGTAATCCTAGCATACCTGCTTCTGTTCCCCCCTCTCCAGTGTGTATTCTGGTTAAAAAGCTCAACCTTCTGGATCAATCCAGATTTGTATAGATCCAGGGGTTTCTGGAGTGATGTTTCCAAGCAGCTGTAGGCACAGAGGAGCTGTGGGTAGCACAGCAGTGTGAGAAATCCTTCATCTCAGTGCACTGACTCTGCATACAGGAGCACAAATGCTTCCTCTTCTCCTGTGACATTTATTTGTTTTGCAGAAAATAATACTGAGAAAGTAGGGAGTTTTTCTCCCAGGGCCATGTTGCCAAAGGCCAGACTACAGCCTCAAGTGTGCTTACAAAGGTATTAGCCTGTCTTTAACCTGCTGTCCCTGCCCCACCAAACAATCTGGAGACCTTGTCACAAACAAAGACTGCATAGTGTTGCATGATGTTCAAAGTTAGAATCAAAAAGCCTCTTTGGAACAGGTCCTGCACACCCTCCCACAACCCATGCCTAGCAATCTGAAAGCAAGAGAAGCCTCCCTGCAGGACCAAGAAGGCAATCCCTGCTTCAGCACAGCAGAAAGCTTTGGGGGGGTGCATGGGGCTTGTTACAAACGTCAAGCTTCTGGGTGGTGTGTGCTGGTTTGGTCCTGGCATGGTTTCTGTGGTGGGGAGGGGCTCAAGGGTGGGTCCTGTAAGAAGCCACTAAGAGCTCAGGTGGCCAAGACCAGACCATTAGAGAGACAAGGGATAAGGCTCTGTGATTAACATATCCAAGAACTGATGTGAGACCTGAGAGCAAGAAGAGCATCCCAGATTTCTTCTGGATTCAGGTTTCTTCTATCAGTCATACAACATAAAAAAAACCACAATAAAATGGAATTAATCAAATAATAATTTTGGATTTTACTTTGCAGTGTGATAAAGCTGGTTAGGTCAGGGCTGTTGCACTGTTTGTGGCTCTTGAAAGCAGAGAATCTAGGCTATTTATTTAATTGCAGTGTGGGCTTATGGCACTTCACGTGTTGCACTGGGAGGCAAGTTGTGGGCTTGGAACAGGGCCATGGGCTTGAAAGCAGGAAACTGGAACTGCCAACTCCAGGCTGGTACTATGTGCTGGTGAGTCAAAATGTGATGACAATAGAAGCTGTGTTTCAGAAACAAAGCCTTAGCACTGGTTATGTTTTTCTCTGTCAGCAAAGGAGGGTGCCAGCTGCTGAGGAATGGGATCCATTTTAGGTTATAGATCCTTATTAATTTTTTCATATTCATGTTTTCATGAATGGAAGCCACGTGAATTATTTTGAAGGTCTACAAAGAGCTCTCCACTACCATTGCACAGTGGTGCACATTGATCAATGAGCACCTTACTTGGTCAGCACCACTGATGCACCTGAAAGTGTCACGATCTTCAATTTGCTTAGTTATTAATTATTTGTCCTTGACATAGGTTAGATATTAGGAAGAAATTCTTTAGTGTGAGGGTGGTGAGAGCCTGGCCCAGGTTGCCCAGGGAAGCTGTGGCTGCCCCATCCCTGGCAGTGTTGAAGGGCAGGTTGGATGGGGCTTGGAGCAGCCTGGGCTGGTGGGAGGTGTCCCTGCCCATGCAGGGAACTAGATGATCTTCAAGGTCCCTTCCAACCCAAACCATTCTATGATCTGTGTGCAACTGTGTGTGTGCTGTGCTTGGAATTTAAACAGATATGTTTCTTTATGTTTATGTCAAGAAATGTTACACAATCCTGAAAGTGGGGATTTTCTGGGGGAGGGGGAGGAGGGTGTGTTGTGATAGAGCAGCAGTACTTGGTTTGAATCTTTCCGCTCTAGCAGTAATCACAGTAATTGGGAAAAACAACAAAGAATTGCTCAATTGCTCATTGCCCCTTCTTCTCTTGCCATTATGGAGTAATGAGAGAAACTGCCCAAGAAAGGTCAGCACATCTTCAGCAACCTGCAGGAACAGGCCTGTCTCTGCCTGTATTTACTGAAGAGTTCAATATGCTGAGGGTAGGGTTGCTTTGGTAGGAAATCTTGAAGGGGGTGGGAAAAACTTGTGCCAGGAGCTCACTAAATATCCCAGGAGTAAAGTTTGTTGGTGCAGGTACGTCCACTGGGCGTTGGAGAAGTAGAGGGTCTGGGCAGCAGCTGGAGGTGAGCAAACCCTCCCTGCACCCACAGCTGCAGCAGCAGAAATAACTTTGTGAGGCTGACAGATTTGATTTGGCCCCCTGTTTTTGCAGTCATCTCTCACTGCCATATGCCATATGCAGGAAGAGAGTCTGCTGGATATTTAAGGCAGCAGTAGGGAAGCTTTTCTAATGCAGATGAGGCCAAGAACTAAATTTCAGGGTTTGGGCTGGTTTGGTTCTTGGTCTCCTGAGGACAGAGGGTGGACTTGGGGGAAGGTGGATCCCTGTGGAGACCTTGGTGTTCATGCTCACTAGCCCTTCACAAGGATGTGCAATCAAGCAACTTTCCTCAGCATGAAATTCTCTGTAGGAATCACTGAAATGACACATGGAACTCTCACTATTTAAAGTACTGCCCATTGCAGTGGGAATGCTACAGGCATAACACACCAATACACTGATAATCTCTTAAATCCAGTTCTCCCTCTGACCTAATGGACATTTTTTGATGGACATGCTCTTTATTAACAGCTGAAAGAGACACAACAGCTTCTTGTATTCCCATTGAAAGTGGCAAGATTCCTGGGAAATGTGTTAAATTGTCTCTTAACTGATTAGACAAAGAGGGTGAATGAAGATGGAATTTATACAGTATCATTATTGCTCTTAATCTGATTTTTAATAAGTGAAGGAGTAGGTTTAACAGTTGTGGGGTTTTTTTCTTGTGAGAAATCTTACTCAGTTTAAATTCACACTTGGGGCTTGCCTGGTTTAGTCTTTTCACCATGTAGCAGGTTTTAATACAGTGACAGGATAAATAAGGGAAGAAAGTTTGGTGTGTGTCAGTTTGCCTGGGTGCTTCAATGCCCAAGGATAACAAAAAACGTGTAGAGACTTTTACATTCTTGGTTTTAGGTGGCAAATTTTGAAAGATCTTAAAAATCTGTTTGAAAAGTCTCTGTAGAACCTGTTTTCTTTGAGGAGATGCTTGCTAAGGATTTTACAGGAACACAAATTTGCATGGGAGCTTTCTCTGGGAGTTTTTCAGAGCAATTAGTTCAGACAACATTTTGATCTGATGTGCTGGCAAGAAATCATAATATTGAGACCAAAAGTTCAAAGTAAAACTCTTAGGTAAGAGAAAATATTGGCTTTTTTTTTTTTTTTTTCTTCTGCCAGTTAGAGAGAACCAATAGAAGTTGACAAAGACTGCAGGTCTGTATTTTTTTTTTGCTAGTCCAAATGTAAAGAGGTGCTACTGGGGAATGTGGAGCCTGATATTTAAAAGTTCCTCATTTTAAGAGGCATTTCAGATTGGTCATCAAAACCTGAAGGCATATAGTGAGGATTGTCAGCAAAACTCACTGGTGAAAGTCAGCTGGTTTTGTTAACTCCATCTTTAGATTGTCACTTAAATGTTAGTGGGCATCTGTGTTGCACTTTGAGGAGCTCTATTAGGATACCATTAATTCCAGATTCTGTCTGGCCAGAGACAGGAACTATAAATACCTAAGCCAATATTCACATATATTGCTGAAACTCTGCTTTTCTGAATGCTTCAAGATTTGTGCACAGAGTCCATGGGATTCACACCAGGCAAATTTGCCTTTCTCCCCTTCTTTCTTCTCCCCCAAAACAAAATCTCAGAAGTGCACAGCCTGTCCCTGCCCCACCAACAGCAGTTGAGGAAAACCCAGTCAGAGGAACCCATGAAGGGGAAGAAGCTGCAAGTCCAGGATTTTACTAGCCTTGAAGGAATCTACAAAGGATGGAAGTGTATGAATCCCCCAACTGCAGAAATAATTGTAATAGGAGTTAGTTGCAGCAGAAGGCACAAAAAATCAGGTACAAGGTCGGGGTTCACTCCTTGTTGGATTCTCTGGTGTGTAGTAAGGAGGAACCTGACACAGCAGCTGTGGCATAAAATGCTCTCAGATACGACCTACATACCCATTGCAAATGAGGATTGGGAAATTTTGGCTATATTGGAAATACTTGTGTACTCCAACAGATAATTTATTCTCCAAACAGTACCTCTTTTTGCTTAGTCTTTTCTCTTGATTTTAGGACTGCATTGCTTCCCTGTGCCTGCTCCCGGTGCCTCTCCAGCTCATTAATTGCATTTCTTCCTGTGCTGTTGCTTGGATCTTCTGTGTCAGCCTGGATCTGTGCTCCAGTAGTGTGAAATCAGAGAAGTGCAAGCACATATGTGTGATTAAAGGCTTATTTTAGCTCCTGGTGATATTAAAAAATGTTTCCCCACATGCATTCCTACAACTCATAGGATGTGTGCTGTAGCTCCACAGGACAGCTTGACAGTTTGTTCTGTCTGTGATTATATGAGCTGATGTGAGCCATGCTATCTCTAGCTGTAGTCTTCAGTTCTTGTGTGAGAGGAAAGAAAAATCACTGACATGAAACAAATAAGGACGAATGAAAATGGGGAGTTCATATTCATTAAGTTCGTGCTGTCCCTGTATTTACTGCTGTAGGATCTGGATGCAATCACATCAAGCTGACAATGATCTCCTTGTATGCATCTTCAAGCATAAGAGAGAAAAAATCCTTGACTGGCTTTTGGCCACATCAGGCCTGGGCAAACTGTTCCCCAGTTTAATTACACAGTTGTGGGTAGGAAGTAGTTCTACTTCTTTGTTTAAAACCTGCTGCCTTTTAGATTCACTTGATGTTCTCTGGTGCATTCAGGAAACAGTGAGTAATTGGGCAAGGCAATGGTTTGTGGCAAACCACTTATCCCATTGACATGAGGTTATCCTATCGATATTCTTCACCTGTCAGCTTTAAAATGGGAGAGCACACAGTCCTTACTGGAAGAAGTGCTACTTAGCATCTTTTTAGCTCAGAAATGGTTTAGATGATATCTGACCAGCAGCCTGTTCTCTGGCAGTAATTTTCAGGTTAGGGTGGCATTAGGCTGCTGTCAGGTTGCAGAACAGATTTATCCCTTATCACCCACACAGCATCATCTTCCCTCCAGGTGCTGACTGGGATGTGAGGGCAGCAGCAGCAGGGGTTGGCTTCCTGGCGCTTCTACCCAGTGCTATGTCATGGGATTTCTGCAACCCATTGCCTTTGCATGCAGCTCTTTAGGGAATTTGCTGCCTCCCTGCAGGCATGCAGGTGTTTGGGATGTAGATATCTCTCTGCAGATGCTGCCTTTGCAGTCTACAGAAACAGTACCAGTGCTCTCTTACTGCATTTGCCAGACACACACCACTCGTAAGACACACGAATTTTATTCCAAATAGCACCAAGGTGATTAATAAAGATTGTGCTGGTGCTGGTTCCCAAGCAAGAAGCACCATTTGCTCAGCTTTTGAAGTCCAGTGAAATTTCTGTGGTATTCAGTGAAAAAATTGGAACATCGAAATGTTGTGACCTCAAGTAATTGATACTCTAATTGAGATCTTAATCAAAGAAAAATGAGGAAGCTTCAGTTCCCTTCTCACCCTCACAAATAAGGATGCTAACTGCCAGAAGAATGTTCTAATGATTGTATTGTGTTTGCTCTCTTAAAAGAGGCAAGTGCTTTCCGTGGAGTTAGGATAATGATGTGATCATTGTCTGGACTGGCTTAATGAGTTTAGCAGCTGTTGCAATATTAAACACTTTGCACTTAAGAAAAACACCTCCTGTTCCACTCTAAAAAAATCAGAAAAAGCTGGCAGAGAGTTTGCTGTTGTACTGGATACATCACAGGTAGTTCTGTGTGCTGCCAAAATAGCTGCTAGTTTGGACACTGCAGTCCTCTGGATTTGGCAGCTTGGGTGCTTCAACATAAACACCAGAAGAGGCTCTTGGAGGCTTCTATGAACTGATTAATAAATTAAATGAAAGTTGGATGTATTAGGGTGGGAAAGTGGTTGGAATGTGTGTACATGTCCATGAAAAACCAAGTGTGTCAGGGAAGAGGATTCTCTGTCAGTCTTGAATAATTAATCCTGGCATTGGGGGGTGATGCAAAGAGAAAAACAAGGTGTAATGTGTAGGGAGGAAGCAAGGAGGCTCCCTGTCCCTGGTCTGGTTCTGTTAAGCCATCTCTAGTTGCTCTGTGAGAGGGCAGAGATGGCCCCAGGGACACTTCTAGCAGTGGTGCTGCATGGACACACACTTTCCCCTTCACACCAGAGAAAAAACTGTCAGGCTTTGTGGGTACCTGGGTAGAGATCCAGGCATAAAAACTGTAATTGCTTTGCAGAGTTTTGGCACAAAGGCTGTGCTAATGTGTTCAGGTATTTATTCTTATCCTAATGCATATGCCTGGGAATGTGGCCGGAGGTACAGAAAATACATGTTATGTGGAGTAAATGTTCTGCTTTTTTCATTTAGTCAATCAAGAGGTTGTTTGTAAGGACAAAATGTTTGTTCTAGACAAACTGATATATGAAGTTGAGCTGGGGCTGCATTTTCCAGGAACAAACAGTCCTGTGGAATGTGTTCTTGTCGTTTGGAGCTGGGAGAAAAGTCAAATGCAAGCAGGTTTTGTAAAATCTCTCCAGTTTCTCTGTGTGAATATCAATAATGGTGGTTTGTTGTTTGTTTTTTTTAATTATAAATTCATTCAGCTATTAAATTACTGGAAAGAAATCCACCACTTCAACAAAGATGCCTGAATGAGTCATATGCATTTATAAATATAAAGGATGTCATTATAATTGGTTTCTGACTCTACAAAAAAAGCCACTTCACAGTTTCCCTGTGGTTTTCATTTAAAAACACACTTTTTTAACCTAACAAATTCATAGAAGTTCTATTATAGTTCTGCACATGCAACTCTGACCCTCTGTGTAAGTATAAAACTCTACATTAACTTTTACTGTGGGCCTTTTAGCATATTAGAGGTATTGAATGGTAGAGATATGTGTGTGTGTATATACATATATATATATATATGAATCATTAGATTATACAAGGTAACTGTGCTTATACTTTTTTAGGGCAATATCATACACAGCACCTTTTGTTTTCACCTGTACAGAAAACTGTAGTAGCTAAACTCTGTGTAGCTCCTGAAATTGTTTAAATGCCTAATAGAAATACACCTATAAGCCCATCTCACTGGGAAGACAATTGGGAAGAAGAAGAAAAAAAATGGGTTGACTTTTGCAGTACTGGTATAATAAACCCCTGAGGTTGGGAGAGAAATCCTGTTGTTTTGTTGTTTGTTTGGGTTTTTTTGCTGGGTTCTTCTCCAGTGGGTAAAAACAGAGTGTCCCTTCACATGATGGGGTAAGGGAGGTCCACTTGCCTTGTCCTTGGTGCACTCCTGCTCCCCCAGACAGGCTGCAGGTTTCCTTCTTCAGATGCACCACTCCAATTAAATCCCTCTAGCTTCCAAGTGTGGAGGCATATCCTAAAGTCACAGGTGCTCTAGTAGCTCATTTCTGGGGTCTCTAGCCAGGACATGGTTACAAAAATCCTGAGCCTCCATCAGCTTTTTGAAAAGCAGTTTTAAATGCTGCTTTTTGAAACTCTCCAGAGGGATGCAAAAAAGGATGCTTAATTGATATGAATAAACCGTCCTGGAAAAATGTGCTTTTTAGAGCAGCAAAGGGATGGTTCCTGACAATTTCAACCTGGAGTGACTCCTGGTGAGCTCCCTGGCTTGGTTGATACTCAAGCAAATGAGCACAACAGCCCCTTGTCCCTGATAGTCGGTGAAGGCAGAAACAGTTTTGGCCCAGTTAAGTGACATTTATAAAGCATGACACTGTGTCATCTGCTGCTGATCTTGCCTGGAGGGAATTCAAGGGTGAGGTGTCCTGGCTTGAGTGAGACTGATTTGTTTTGGGTTTGGCTGAATACCAAATAATTTTTCATCACGACATTTAGCCCTTGGAGATCCTTCCCCCAATGACTGATGGAGGTTTGTGAACACAGAGCTGGGCTGGACTTGCTGCTGCAACAAAGGCACTGCTGGCCCTGGCCCTGGGACAGGCAAGGGCAGAGGAGATGCTTGGGGCAGAGCTGGTGCCCCTTGCTCATCCCTCACTGACTGCCAGTCAAGACAGGGGCAGCAGGTCTGTGTTGTTTTGGTAACATATCTCTGTATAGCACGAGAGTTGTGAAATGTAGAGAGAGGCTGAATAGTTGCAGAGACCACAGGTCTGAAGGTCAACCTCACTGATGTTCAAACTGAGGTTCTTGGCCAGTTATGCATCTACAACTGCCCTGATCCTCTGAGTCAGTTTTACTGGAGTATATTTCATAAGCTACAAATTCATAAAATCCCAGACTGGTTTGGTTTGGAAGGGACCTCAAAGATCATCTAGTTCCAACCCCCCTGCATGGGCAGGGACACCTCCCACTAGGTCAGGTTGCTCCGAGCCCCATCCAACCTGGCCTTGAGCACTTCCAAGGATGGGGCAGCCACAGCATTTCTGGGCAACCTGGGCCACCTTCACAATATCAATTAGAAAATTAATGTGGGTATTCTTTTGAAAGCACGTTGTTTCCAAATTCAGTCCTTCATTATCAACAAAAAGACTTTGTGGGATGTTTTTTTCAGCTGCTGGGGGGCCGAGTGCTGATGTCTGGGCAGCCAGGAGCAGTTTGTCCAGGAGATGCTGCAGGTTCTGTCAGCCCAAGGGGCTGCACCAGCTTAGCCTGATGGTTTCTGCTTGTCTGAATAAATGAAATGTCAAACCATCACAGGGCCATGAGGGGACACTGTGTGGCTGGGTGACTGGCCCCACAGCAGGTGCTGGTTTGCTGCTGCTTTCAGCTCTTAGTAGTATTTAACAAAACAAACTTCATATGTATGATAGAGGTAGTGAACAGGAACATGACAATTGTTTTTAATTGTGACAAAGCAATGAAGTCATGTGCCAGTGTGGCATGATATTACATTTTGTTGCTTTTTTTTTTTTAAGGAAATGCAGCAGTGCTGTGCTAAAATCCCAGGAAGTCTTGAAGGTGCTGAATGGGAGAGAGTGTAAATATGAAGTGCTCCATAGCCTGGAAGTTTATGAAGCATTAAAGCAGTGTCTGGAGCCTTTTGGTGCTGTATAAAGTGTTAGGTAAGCACATCTTCTTGTAGCTTCACTCATGGATATAAATTCCCTCCAGTCTGATAACAGGACTATGCTATTTATCTATTTTACAGGTTTGGAGCAAGGAGAAAGCTTAGTTCTGTTTGACTCTTCCTGTGCTTAGTTGTTGCTCCTAAGAAAAAGTTGCTGTTATATTAGCCATAAATTTGTTGATGTTCCCTACTCAGCCTTGATTCAAATTGCATTTCTAGCCTCAAATTGCTGCAATCCCACTAAAGAGTTTTCTCCAAATTGTAAAAAGTCTGACAGAAAGTTGGTACGACACAGTGAGGGTGAACCCAGGAATGATCAGTGCAGGTTCCAACCTGGCAAAATGGTGGGGGTGCTGCCAGGCTGTCTGGAGGAAACAGAGCTGGGAAAGGTTGGTAGCAGCTGATGGGTCAGCCTGGACCACATCTTCAGGGTCTGGTTGGCCTCACTGCCCGAGTGAAATAATCATCCGGGCAGTTGCTACAGCTGGAACCATTTGTGTGAACAGCTTTTTGCCTTGAATGGGCTTTGAAAAGTTTAATCAACGTGATTCCAAGGAAAACGTAAAGTGATACTTCATACTCTGTGCTTCAACTACAGGCATGAAAACAGCTTTGGGCAGCTCAGAAATGTCTTTGTATCAAGCCAGTTCACATATTCTGGCACCCTTGCTGTTGGAGCAACTGAAGGTCAGTTGTGCCCAAGAGATGAGTCACTTGTTTGTGTCAGTCTCTGTTTCTGCCTCCTCGGTGACAGTGGCTGGCAGGACAGCACTGGGCCCTGGGATGCTTGGAGTGGCTGGTGTGTTGGGTTGGCTCTGCACAGCTTTGTGTTTGCACTGCAAAACAAATGCTTAGAGAATCTTGTGTTTGTGCATGTATATATATATATATATAATATTTTATTAAATGTTCATGTTTCTGCATATTTGCACTGAAGAAGAAAGACTGAAGAACAGGTGGTTGCCTGTGGAGAAGCTGGTGAAGTTTCATTGTACCCATTAGCCATAAATTTGTTGATGTTCCCTACTCAGCCTTGATTCAAATTGCATTTCTAGCCTCAAATTGCTGCAATCCCACTAAAGAGTTTTCTCCAAATTGTAAAAAGTCTGACAGAAAGTTGGTACGACACAGTGAGGGTGAACCCAGGAATGATCAGTGCAGGTTCCAACCTGGCAAAATGGTGGGGGTGCTGCCAGGCTGTCTGGAGGAAACAGAGCTGGGAAAGGTTGGTAGCAGCTGATGGGTCAGCCTGGACCACATCTTCAGGGTCTGGTTGGCCTCACTGCCCGAGTGAAATAATCATCCGGGCAGTTGCTACAGCTGGAACCATTTGTGTGAACAGCTTTTTGCCTTGAATGGGCTTTGAAAAGTTTAATCAACGTGATTCCAAGGAAAACGTAAAGTGATACTTCATACTCTGTGCTTCAACTACAGGCATGAAAACAGCTTTGGGCAGCTCAGAAATGTCTTTGTATCAAGCCAGTTCACATATTCTGGCACCCTTGCTGTTGGAGCAACTGAAGGTCAGTTGTGCCCAAGAGATGAGTCACTTGTTTGTGTCAGTCTCTGTTTCTGCCTCCTCGGTGACAGTGGCTGGCAGGACAGCACTGGGCCCTGGGATGCTTGGAGTGGCTGGTGTGTTGGGTTGGCTCTGCACAGCTTTGTGTTTGCACTGCAAAACAAATGCTTAGAGAATCTTGTGTTTGTGCATGTATATATATATATATAATATTTTATTAAATGTTCATGTTTCTGCATATTTGCACTGAAGAAGAAAGACTGAAGAACAGGTGGTTGCCTGTGGAGAAGCTGGTGAAGTTTCATTGTACCCATGGGCATGCTCTGGACCTTGGACAACTGTGTGTCCTGCCTAGATGTGGTGTGGCACACTGTGAGGGCCATCTCCAGCCCATCTCAGCCTCTCTTCCCTTCCCAGTACACCTCTGTGGGCAGGCAGTGTATGGCACTTCCTCGCTTGATTTAGGGCTGATGACAATTCCTGGTGGGATGCTGATTTTTTAATTTTTAAAAACAGTCCATGTCCCTAAACCCTTCTCAATTCTTCTCAAACAACTGTAGAGTCTGGCTGAAAAGTGTCTGTTTTCAAGGCATTATTTCCAAAATCAACTTTGGCTGATAGAAACCAGAGGAAGGAAGATGTTTTTTTTCATCTACAGCAATCCCTCTTTTTGCTGTTGAAATGATTCCTATGACAAGGATAACCTGTGGGATCCATTCTGAGTGTTTAGGAGTTAGAACTTGCCCAGTTCTCTGTCGCAACAGGGATGTCTTTGAGAAGGGTATTTGTTGTCTTGCTATTATCCTTGTGCAGGGAAATACTGGCACAAAACTATCCCTTGGTGAAATGTAAAGGTTTGCAGTGTCCCTGCCTGCATCAGTGGGGCTGCAGAGGACTGGCACTGCCAAGGAGGGCAGAAGAAAAGGCACTTTGTGGTCTTGATTCAGCTCATTCTGGATAGGTCTGATGAGGACATATGTCCTGCAGTTATTTAAAGCTAATAGGATTGCATGTCATACAGGGTAACTGAACAATACAGATCTCTCTTTTAGTCCTCTTCGTTCCCTGTGTTTCCGTTTTCCCAGTGACCTGTCAGTTATTTCATGTCCTTGGATGACACAGGGTTGGTGTGGAGCATGGAAGGGGCTGCAGGGAGGTTGGTGCAATTCCTGGTGCAGTTACTGGTTTGCTGGGTTTTGGACGAATTCTTTCCTGTTTCCCAGTCTCTCTGCTGTGAACAGGTTACAATGTTTATCACTGGTGGGAAGTGCTTTGATTTCTAGAGGCAAAATTCTAGAAAGAAATAATTCTCCTTCTGCTGTCACACAAAATGCCTCTTCAGCCCTTGTAGTTCCTGTTCTCTTTTTTTTCTGCTTGCCCTTCATTGTCACTTGGATGTGATGCAAGATCCCAAGGTGCAGTTTTCAAACAGAATTCAGAGAGAGGGGTTTATTTGGATGTATTTTCAGGAAATAAATTGGACTTCTGAAAGATGGCAAAGGAGGGCATTTCCAACAATGTCCTGGTTGCACAACTCCAAGAGGGTGTTTTGCATCAGGGCTGGAAGGAAGATTTGGGAGTGTTTCTGCTTCTCCTATTCAGAAAGCAACTCTGTTTGTGGTTGTAATCACCTGGCCAACCTTCAGGATGTCCCAGATCTGGCACTGAGGGTCTACCAACCAGCTGGGCACTGTTACTGCAAGTCCAGGTGGAGGTACCTGCCCTGGCAGCCTTTGGGTGTGGGCTGCAGTGTGCATAGTACTTTGGCTCTGGGGAAACTCCTTGCTGCTGTGGGTATTTGACTTATTTTTTGTTTAAGAAACCTCATGGGATACCTGCACAAGAGCATTCTGAGCTTGAGCCAGCCATTTGCTGGGTTATCTAAGCTAAGCAAGGCCTGAGTCACAAGTTTAACCTCTGACTGACCTTTGTTTGCTTTCCAACATCTTCCCAGATCTTAGTAAATAAATACTATATACACTAACTTTCCCAGCAATGTGCACATGTAATCACCACCAATATTACTAGCAATTATTGTCTGCTAAAAAGACTTCTTGGCTAACTGTGGTTTTATTGCAGGTTGTTTGAATAATGTCAGAATGTGATCACTGCTGTGTAGCAGCAGCTTGAGGCTGGGGGAAAGAGAAGGAATAGTCAGTTGGCAGGTAGCCTATCATTACCTGGATAGCATGGCCTTCCTATGCAATTGTTAGCACTTGCCATGTAAATAAAGTGACCTGTTTGGCTAATATGTCCTGTGTAACTGAGGCAGGAGCTTTTGTGCAGTGCTTTTCTACTGGTGAATCCTTGTTAAAACCCAAGCTCCCTCCTGAGCTTAATTCCTGACTGGTGTAAATCCTGCACGAGTCTTGCTGGGGGAGCTGAGTGCCATGGGCAGAAGTCACACTCTGGGTCACTTTGCTGGCTTTCCTAGTTGATTAGTCTGGCAGGGATTTATATTAATATGTGTTGGTGCTTTGCAATATAGAGTTCTCTTATTTTGGCAGCTGGAGTCATTCTGAGTTGTAATTTAACTGTCTGTTTAATAATCAGAAATGGATTTTTTTGTCAGTGAATCTGATTAATAATTTATGGGAGCTAGAATCCCCTATTCTCTCATGTTTCTTTGCACTGCAGCATTTTAATGTACTTTTCCATCATTAGAATGGCAAATGGAGAAGAAGGTGAGGATTAAGGGTGCTCTTTTCTAGGCTGCTATTAATCCTAAAAAGATAGAGCCAAGTATAATATACCTTTAGCTCCAAGAAAGGCCCAGAGGGTGCAGGGGCATGTGATCAGTGCTGAGCTCTGTTAGTTTATTCTGATTATGTACAACCTAGATGAGACTTCTTCAACCTCAGCCTTTAATTACTCTAAAATCCTGCCCTTCAGTGTATTAGAGTGTTTTGCAGCTGTTATCATGGGCTAGATGGCACATGGGGCACCCCTGCAGGGTGACCCGAGGGTGTCTCATTGCAAGCTTGTTCCCCTCCCAATTCCATTGACTTCTGCTATGATCCTGGGGAAGCTGCTTAAATAATGGCTTCCAAAATGGTTTTCAGTGACATGTTCCTGATTTTCAGTACTGTGTGTGATACTCTGATGTCTTATTTATCATGTTGCTTCAGCAATAGTCCATGGTGGACACTGACAAGTACTCAGGGCAGTCCCTGGACCGGCCTGGAGGCACTGACGAGCTGTGGGCATTGCCAGGGCACGTTCATGGGGACTCAGTTATGCTCAGTGGGTGCAGTTCTGAGCATAAAAAAAAATGTAGATTACTTAAAGGCAGATCTTACTATAAAGTTAGTGTCATAATGTATACATGCTGGGAGCTAAGCTTGAGTTCTTGCATTTCCTGTCTTTTGAGTGCTTGACTCAGCAGCTGTATTCATGTTTAATAATAAGGTGTATCTTATTGATGCTCTCACTGGACTGATGGAAAACACAGTTATGCCACAGTAAGAGAAAAAACAACCCCCTGAGTAACATTTAAATGAATTCCATTTGCAAATAAATAGGATGGAAACCCTTTTCCTTTCTGGTGTGTTCATATTTTAGTCCAAAGAAAAGCGAGCAATCTTAAATGAGCAGAATTCTTATTGTTAGAAGGAGTAAAATACATGGTTTAAGATTCTGTCAGCATATGTGAGCACTTAAAATTATGCATGTAAAATAATTTGAATGACTAATTTCTGCTTTTTGTGCATATGCCTAAGATACAGTCCAGAATTGATATACTGATAAAAGTGTCAAACAAATTATTTCTAATTACTTGTTTTTCTTTCAGCACAAGAATACTGTAAATCAACTAATTCATTGAAAACATAGTGTTGTGTCTAGGTCAAAATTGAAGGGCGTGGTACCAGTGGGATTTGTATTGCTGGAGACTTGTATAGAAATCCTTCAGACTTCCTGATTAAATGCTTCATGGGAATGGACTTCAATTATTCAGCACTTATTTGTCCACACGCAGTAGCTTTTTCTTTTGATCCTCTTTTGGTTTTCCATCATGCTCCAACTTATCAGGACTGAAGCACAGATAAATATTCTGTTATATTAAGAAAGCAAGAAGACAAAGCACCAGAGGCAGAGTTCCAAGCTGTACGTTAGGCAGTTGTTTTGTATCCATTCTTGGAGATGGGAGAAGATAACAGAACCAAAGTTTTGCATTATAAATACCCAGCTCTCTGGCTGGTGGTTTGGATTTGTATGTTAGCAGTGTGATTTGCTTGGACTACACGTTCTCTGAATGTGCCTGTTTAATAATTTGATCTAGAGCTGCCTTTGCCTCCTTTGGTCTGCTCTTTTTTATAGTCTGGATTTGAATTGATGGAAAATATTTCCCAGGTCACTGCACAAACTGGAAAACAGATTATGGTTTCCTTTTGCCTTTTTCTTAAGCCTTTCCTTCCGTGATCTTTCTCTATAATTTGAGCCCTATCTCAGGATCCTGATACTCATGGAAGACATTTGCTGTGTGTAATATATAGTGAGTATTTACTGTTGGGTGCTGTAGCATGAATATGGCTGCAGGGAATCCTCCTGGCCACTGAGTGTCATTGTTAACTCAGGAGAAATGGGGTGATGAGCAATAACCTTTAATTGGGGAAGAGGGGGAGATGAATCTCCGTGGGGAGCTTGGGAGGGCATTGAGATCACTGAAATGGTTTGTTCAGTGTCAAGGTCAGTCTTCTAAAAGGGGCTGTGTGGTCACAAGCATGCTGGAGGGTAGGTGTGGTATAGACTTCCAAAATATGCTGCCATGTTTCTATGGGAGGATGGATTCCATGGCTGAGTTGAGGTAAATACTGTGGGTTTCTGGGATCCTCTCATCTGGGCAGCTAAGGTTGCTCCTTGTTTCCTCTGCTTGTCTCCTGCTCAACCTCAGCCACAGGCCACTGGGTTCTCCACAAAACTGCTGGCACTTCTGACACCTCTCTGAGCACTCTTCCTTGAGCCTTGTGTCCATAAAGTCACCTCTGTTGTGCAGGCTGAAAACCAGCACTTTTCTACCCTATGTGAGCTCTAGCTGGTGTAATGGGTGAGGGAGAAGGGCTGGTGCCTTCTTCTGCTTGCAGAGCTTGAAATGCAATTGTCATAGAATCATGGGATGGTGAAGGTTGGAAGGGACCTTAAAGATCATCAGATTCCAACCTCCCTGCTATGAGGAGGGACACTTCCCACTAGACCAGGCTGCACAAAGCCTCATCCATCTAGAAGAGAGCCATCACCAGCAGAGGCAAAATAATTTCTGTAGAAGGAAAAATACTTTAAAGAGAAGTAGTTCAAATAGTGGTTTGTGCAGCTGCTTTCAAATAGCAAGTGAATTTTATTACCTGTAAGTATTGCCACTTTTCTTTATGACCACGTGTCTCTAGCTGGTGTAATGGGTGAGGGAGAAGGGCTGGTGCCTTCTTCTGCTTGCAGAGCTTGAAATGCAATTGTCATAGAATCATGGGATGGTGAAGGTTGGAAGGGACCTTAAAGATCATCAGATTCCAACCTCCCTGCTATGAGGAGGGACACTTCCCACTAGACCAGGCTGCACAAAGCCTCATCCATCTAGAAGAGAGCCATCACCAGCAGAGGCAAAATAATTTCTGTAGAAGGAAAAATACTTTAAAGAGAAGTAGTTCAAATAGTGGTTTGTGCAGCTGCTTTCAAATAGCAAGTGAATTTTATTACCTGTAAGTATTGCCACTTTTCTTTATGACCACGTGTTATATGAACCAAGTGCAATTTCCTTGCATCTAAACTGGTGAATTAATACTCTTACTGGATTTATTATTCATAGGGTTGTTTGGGAGCCTTGAAATTCCCCTGCCCTACTATGGACTGTTTGCCATGCAGGGTAAACTCACCTTCATCATCATCAACACTGAACCCAAGACAAGGATTCTGTTTTCAGGAGTTTGGGCTGAAAATGAGCCCTGCATTAGCCTTCATGTTAATAACATTGACTTAAGTGATGGCAAGAGGAAAGGATGTGGCTGGAAGGAATGAGCATGGGGCTGGGAGAAGGAAACTATCACAGGTAGGAAGGAATGTGATTGCTGGGGTTGCCAAAGGAGTGTTACTTTTAACTCTTCTTTCAAAAAATACTTTTTATGTCTTTGTGCAACCTCTCAAAGAGCAGCTACTCTGCAGGTTTGCCTTCAACTCTGGAAAGAACAGGGTCTTTTCTCTGCAGAAAGGCAAATCTGCCATAAAGCCCCTGTCTTATTGCAATTAAGACACTGGTGTTATATTGACAAAGCAGGAGAGGAAACCCTTTCCAGCTGCCATCACTTCACTGGGGTTTCACAGCAAGATCACTATTGCCCAGTAGTTATGTTGCCATGAAAACACCACCTTGCTGGCCTTAAAACCCACTGAAACTGGGTGGCTTGGGCTGGAGTGGGTCAGCCAGGAGAATTCCACAGTCTGCCCATGTCTAGCCATCCTGGGGAGAGAGAGCAGGAGAGGAAACCCTTTCCAGCTGCCATCACTTCACTGGGGTTTCACAGCAAGATCACTATTGCCCAGTAGTTATGTTGCCATGAAAACACCACCTTGCTGGCCTTAAAACCCACTGAAACTGGGTGGCTTGGGCTGGAGTGGGTCAGCCAGGAGAATTCCACAGTCTGCCCATGTCTAGCCATCCTGGGGAGAGAGGAGAAGGCTGGTGTGAAGGGAGAGGCTGG
>NW_009951794.1:749889-776066 GCF_000747805.2 Chaetura pelagica | reverse complement strand
CTTTCCCTCCAGCAGCCCCATAGCTGTGGTTTAGCTCCTCACAATCCCAAAGCTCTGATGCTTCTCTCCCATTTGCATTAAATCACTTTCCTTCTGGCAGGCATTGGTTTAAGCACTGGAAGAGCTTTCTGCCTTGAGCTTGAGGCCATTGTTTTCATTCCCATGCTGTGGGGCTTCTGGGAGTTCTGGGGGTCTCTGGTGCATTTAGGTAGAAGCTCAAGTGCTAGAGGAGCAGCTGAGACATTTTTCTGCCCAAGTAACTTTGCAATAAATGTGTTGGTTTTGTTTGTTTTGTTTTCTGTTTTTGCTCAGAGTCACTTTACTGCTGTGGGTGAAGATGTATTTCAACTCTGATTTGTGACCATTCAAAGCCCTTTGGGAATTCGGGTGTATTTCTGCTCTACTCTGAATAGTTCCCTGCCCACTGGATTCAGAGCTGCTTATCTCCTGTGCCTCTTGTGCAGCACAGGCTGCAAAGAGACCTTATCTGTTCTAGGCAGGGGGTAGCATTAGCATCACACCAGGGTGTCCACACAGCTGCTGGGTGAAGCACGGTATGGAGACTAAGTGGAACAGGCATTAGGACAGGGAAGGAAGATAATGGTGAAAAAATAGAGAAGTGTTGTATTTTCTCTTTCTTGTCAATGCTTGTTCTTATGCACAGCCAATTGGAGTCCTTCATGGTCACCTCTGCCATCTGTCAACACTAGCTATTGATGCCATGCTGCTGGTGTCCCCTGACCTGTAAGTTGACAGCTTGCACTCAGGAAAAAAAATCAGAGCTACTTGGAAAGAGGAAATGTGAATGACATAAAATTACAACATCTGACCCCAAATCAGCATCACTTCCAGGTTTGGATGTTTTGTTTCCTATGAAAATATATTTAAATGTCCATCTTTCGTAGCATCATAGAATGGTTTGGGTTGGAAGGGACTTTAAAGATCATCTAGATCCAACCCCCCTAGAAACCTGTTCTGAAACAAAGCCCCCTTGCTCTACAGCTGCATGCTGGAGTGCTTTCAAGGAATTAAGTGTTCTTTATTCCTTTGTGTTTTCCCAGATCTTCTGGGGGCAGGGATGGTGTTTTAATTTACTTCTAAAAAGCTTCTGTATCTTTCACTGTTGCTTTGGCATAACAAATCTGTCAAGTGTAGTAGCAGTTATTAAATAAGAGTGATTCTCTCTATACTGTGTCTACTTTTGGAGAAGGACTTTACCAAGAAGGACATAAGCAGGGAAGAGACTTAATGCTCTGAGTCCTCAGCTGGATGAGGTGTGATCAATCCTTTCCTCAGACTCTGGGCTCACAAACCACAGGGATATAATGGGAGTGTTTCTGGAAGACTGGCCACAGCTGGTGGCCCTCTCATTTTTAACTCTGCAGCAACCTCATCTTCCTCCCCCTGAGTCCTTGTGGGCCTGGAAACTCCTGGGAGCTGAGAGGTTTCTTCCATGCTGCTTTGCTTCTCATGCAGTTTGTTTCCTGATGGATGGTTTGCAGAGGTTTTCAATAGATGTTGTTTCAACATGCAGAAATGCAAAGTGTCACAGTTCATCTGATGTGGGGCAGCTGGGCCAGTTTATGATTCAGTTGCACAAACTGCTGGTTCCATAGTGAAATTATTCTTGCATTAGAGAAGCTTTAAAAGGTGGCTGTAAAATGTGCTTCAGGAGGAGACAGCATCTGTTGGTCATTTCTATTGGGTATCTGTCACTAATCTCTAACTTTCTCATTATCTTCCCAAAATACTCCAGATGTCCTGATATCACTGTATCTAGTCTGGGGGACAAATACTCAGTCTACTGCTTTACTCCTTGCCCAAGAAGGGATCCATGGTCTTCCATCCCTCATCAGACATGCTTATGGACCAGCCCCAAAACTGAGACAACAAGAACCAGGGATAATTTTTGCAGCCACTGAAATCAGCCATGCTTGCTTCCAGGGAAGGTGTCTGTGGGCCTGGTGTAAAAGGTGACTTATGTTGGGTAAGACTGAATTTGTCATCTCCCCATGCTTTCCAGAGCTGCTGCTGGTTAGCAAGGCTGTCTCCAGGGTATAGTGACTAGTTTTATGTTAGACAAAGGTTGTCACTCAGGTGTTACTTCTAGATAGAAGTGGATTTCTTAGTGGTAAAAAGAAAAAGTAAAAAAGGCATTTAATGAGAAACACTGAAATTACTATACTTAATTAAAATGACCCAATCTATAGAAAGGGCCCAGTTTAGGCAGATGCCCAACATTTGGAGGTGACCACATTAGTCAATTCACTTTAAAGTAGGGCTCATTTTTGTTTGGATTTAATTCTGTCCCGATTGGCAGCAAACTCCATAAAAACACCCAGGCAAATACATCCCACCTAATGAAATGAATTAGGTCCCAGCTTTGGACTTGCCACTTTGCTCCTTCTTTATGAAGCAGCGTTTGGGTGACCCCTGTGTGTGAGGCTGAGGGGGCTCAGCAGTGAGCAGGGCTTGGCAAGGCAAGGATCTGCTCGGCCAACTCTTTACCTGGAAGTTCTGCCAGAGACCTGTGGAGAAGCTACTTTTGCAGACTGGTCTCCTTGGACTGTGCCAACCATTCTTTGTGGTCTGTGAGTTACCACCTGAGCCACAGGGCGTTCCCTTGGACTGAAAGGCTTGATTTTTCTTCTCTTGTTTCTAAAAGCTGGAAGTTAACACTTCCAGCCTGAAGGTTTACGTGGCAGTGTCTTGTATTTGCATCTACTTCCATCTTTCACAAACCTTTTTAAAAACAAACCCCATAACCTGTATGCATGTTTGCAAAGGCCAGCAGATGGTGAGTGTGACTGCACGGCTTGAGGTGCCTGCTGTCACAAAGGAGAGCAGCTGTGTGTGCCAGGGAGGTATGTTGGCATCACCCCAAGCTGGGGAGCATCTAAAATAGTAGCTTTTCTTTTCCACTGAAAATTTCTGAAAGCCTATTTCAGCCTGAAAAAAAAGAAAAAAAAAGAAAAAAAAAAGAAGCCTTTTTGAAATAATGGCTTCTGAACTGTGCAGAACTCAGCCTCATAATAATTGTGGTTTTCCTACTGGTTTCCCTGTGTGAGCAGGCAGTGGCTATTTTTCTCCATTTTACATTTGGGGAGCAAAGCAGGGAAATGACTTGAACAAAGCCTGAGCAGAAGTCTCTGCCACACCAGGTACTGACACCACATCTGTGCTCCTGCCTTGTGCCTTTCCCCCCACAGCACCAGCTGTCTCCAGCAGCCCCACGTGTGCTCACACTCTCTTCAGTGTGTTTATTTTTGCACATCCATCTGGCCACTGATCAGTTATTTCCCATCCAGGTGTGTCTTTGGGTAGCCTTGATCTGCATCTCACCAAAACAAATCTCCTGTAGGATGGGATAGTCCCAACCAGCAGGGTCCTGGAGCAAGGCTTGGTCTTTGACTCTCTTCTATTTAGCAGTCCAGGTCCAGAAGCTGTAGCTCCCTTTGGCCCATGGGAGCCTTTGAGGTGTCTCATTGCTGTGGTGTTTTTGGAGGGCACTTGGGAGCTGGGGGCTCTCCCATGCTAATCCTTGGTCTGGTGATGCTGCATCCATCAGCCTTGCTCCAACACACAACACTCTGGCCGGAGGCTGATGCACCCAAAATAAACAAATGATGCCATCGCAGAGAGCCCCAGGGCTGTCCTGGCAGGGCAGGGAACAGGCACACTGGGTCCACTGGCTGCCTTCCTGTCTCATTTTGAAAAGCAGTGAAACAACGTGAGGAAAATTCAGTTTGTCTGTTTTTTCTTTCCACAGCAAAACCTAAATATAAATCAATCTCTGCTTGCTGGCAGTTCCCACCTCTGCCATCTCCTGTGCTGTCCTGGTGTCTGCTGCTCCCGTGACAAAGGATTTATATGTTGACAGATAAAGACATCTTTAATTCTACTATAGACCCTAAGTACTCTTCTTTTTGACACAGATAGATCCTCTGCTGTCAGGGAGACTTCCTTTCTGTGCCATGCTCCTGGGGGAAGGCAGTTAATGGGAAATGTGTGATGTGGGACACAATCCTCTGCCAGCACCACCAGCAGCTCCCACCCAGGCTCGGAGCCTCCTCCTGGGCTCCCCCTGTTTCCCCATGGCACGGAAGGGATGGCTGCTCTGCTGGTGTCCTTCTGGCTCAGCCCACTGGAGGAACTGTCATTACCTTTAGTTATTCCCGGGGCAGAGGGAGTTCTGTGCTTCCCCTCTTAGCTGCACTGACAAAGCAGGTCACCGAGCTCTGCATCTCAACCCTGGGGCACAACCCAGCTCTCTGATGCTGAAGAGAGGGTGATCATGTGCTGCTCACCAAGTGTGGGACCTGGGAAAGTGCTTGTGAAGCTAACCTGGATAATGTGCTGTCTCAAACAGTAATGCCTTCATTACTAGGTATCATTTGTCCTGCTCAAGGACAGACCAGTATTGAAGTATTTTAGCCTGAAGCAGCAGTAGGACTTTAATTAATGAAAATGAAGAAAGTGTGGGGTGTGTGTGTTTGTTTTGGGTTTTTTGTTGGTTTCCTTGTGTTTATTTGGCTGACTATTTCTCCTTTCCACTGGAAGGGCTTTCACTGTCACAGTTTAAAGCTGTCCTCTGCTCTCCCTTTTGCCTCTGATCAGTTGGGAAGATTTTGGTTGAGTTGGGCCTTTCTCTGGGCAAGGTTCTGCTCTTGAACTCAAAAGTAACACAGAACCTAGCCAGGGTTGAACTTAGCAGGAGAGCTAAAAATTCCAGTGTGCTGCAATAATGCTGGCACCTGTATTCCTGGGTAACTTGATAACCTGCTGAAAACATGATTTCTTCTCACCAGTCCCCTTCTTTCGTCAGGACTTCCCAGATGGAGAACAATAAAGCCCAAGGGGAATGCTGTGGCAGTTGCTGCATGGCCAAAAACCAGAAATGCTTGCTTGAAAGTGAACCACTAGTGCTGTGGGAAGGGATTCATCCCCTTGTCCTTGAGGAACTGAGTTGCTGATGGAAGGTGCTAGTGACACATGCACCTACATGCCATCATGGTGGGACCAGGTGGGACCTCCCTTTCAGAGAGGGGTCAAATCTATTCCCTACTTGATACTTGTGATGGCCTTTCAACAAATTGAGGACAGTGCTACCAGCATCCCAAACTTTGTTGCTAGGCCTTAACTCTGAGTTAGAGGTCAATGACCATCTTCATTTGCTAACTTTCCTGCTTGGATTGCAGACAAACTACTGATGGTCTGTACTTACAATGGTTCCATGTTCCTGGCTGGCCCTTAGAGCTGAGGTGAGCACCCTTGCTTGCTCTGGAGGGTGCATGGAGTGCATTCCTTGTAGCTTATTGTCATGGTGCTGCTTGCTAATAACCTCATTATGTTTCTCAGAAAAATGCATCCTGTTCCCACGCAGCACTCACAGGCTGTCAGGGCATGGATAGTTCCTGGCCTCCAGTTAGCTTAGAAAAGATAGTTATTAAAACATACATCGGTAATTGCAAGAGGAAATAGGAAGGGTTTTGACAACCTGTTGGAGTGAATAATTAGTTTAAGTTTTGGGACAGTAAAGAATGAAAATACAAATTGGAGAAAATGAGGAGGCAGATTCTCGTTTCCTGTAAATTGGCTTTGAAATCAAAGGAGCTGTTCCACACATATTTGCCTTGCAATACTTCATTTTTTCTTATTGTTATTGTTAATGCAGTCCACTCCCAAGGACTGGATGTCTGAGTGGTCTAGTTTATTGGCTGTGCTGAATTCCAGGCCTGAAGTCAGTCTGTGCAGGACTTCAGATACTAGGGCCTCCAACTGTTCTTTGAATAGTGAACCAAACAGAAAAAAAAACCAACTCTGATAATTCAGGTTGGCTCCCTTCCTTCTCTTGTTACAGGCTTAAATGTTCATGATTTAAACTCCTTTAAGGCATTAGTTTGACTTTATTACTTGAGCGGCTTATGGATAATGAAAAGCTTATGAGTCTAAAATGGCCCATCTCCTCACTAAATGCCTTAATGTGTTTTTAAAAAGCTTTGCAAAATTCTGCTAATGAACTTAGTAGTGGCAGGCAGTCAGAATGGTAAAGGGTAACCAGGTGGCTTCCAAATTTGGGCTGCTTCCTGTTCAAGAGTGTTTGCAGTGCAGCTTGAAAGGGGCTGGAGAAGTAGCAAGAGCATCCACCATGGATCTTAACCCACATCAGGCATCTCCATGGAGAAATGGATCCAGCTGCAGCTTCTGGGCACAGATCAAGTAAAACTGTGGAACTTTCACTTATATTAGTAACAAAAATGAGAGCAGATTATTAGGGAGTCTGAGTGAAATGGTGGGGAAGAATAAGAAAATGCAAAATGGGGAGTGGTGCCTGTTGACAGGAACAAGGAAGGAGCTCCAGCTCCAGCTGACTCCATCAGCTCTTAAACAGAGTAGAAGAGTAAAATAATATTAATAAATTCAGAAAAATTACTGAAGCCCCATCCTTCTGGTCAGAGACAGGAACAGACAGAAGAAACACAGAAAATACTATTTTCATGCATAGAAAAAGGTGTGGCAGAGCAGAAGAGCTTGACTTGTTAGAGGGTGCCTTACCTATGGAGAGCAAATTTGTGTAAGAGTAGAAGATAGCTCCAAATACTCTCCAAAAAATAGGAGACAAAAGCTTTAGGAGAGATACCTCCCCTGAACTTGAAGACCTCTTCTCATGGATATCAGCAAGCTTGCTAAATGCAGAAAATGATATGTAGCTTCCTTTTAGAAATGAAGGAAGCTGAGGCATGGAGGCCCTTGAAGGAAGGGTTTTAAAACAGGGTTTTACATGATAGGTGCCTCCCCAGGAACATGGCCAGTGGGTAAAACCTTTCTTTTCCTCCCCCCTGCTCCTGCACAGAAGCAATCAGGTGCCCAAAGGCTCCTGTTGCAGCCTCTCAGGAAAAATTTTTTAATTTATGACCCAGAATTCCTGTGCTGTCTATTTTTGGAAGGAGTTAATTATATTAATGTCTGTGAATCACACATCTTGGTCAGAAAGGCCACTCAGAGATGCACCTGAGAAACACTTAGGTATTTCTTACATAATCCTGGGGATTGATCCCTCTTGGCCTCTGTAAAAAGCACAGCCTGCATCTATGTAACTAATGACATTTTCCTACTGGTTGGACCCTGAACAATTACTGCATCTTCTGATTCCTAATAACTGGGCTGTGAAGAACAGAAGAGGCTCTAACGTGAGAGAGGGACCCGAGGGCATCACAGATGATGTCAGGTAATGGTCTCTGAAGTGTTCAGCCCCCATAAGCCAAATGAATCACAGTGTGAGGCACCTGCAGCACTGGGTTGGTGTTAACCAGGCCAGACTGGGGACCAGGAGGCTTCCCTGGGCTGCACATGCTGGTAGGCAGGATTTCTCAGCTGCAGAGAAGTGGCTGCTCATCTATTTATTAACAGCAAGTTCATCATTCTGCCTTCCCTCCCCTGCCTCCTGGTACAGATTAACTAAGAGATAAAAGGTTGCCTCTGACAGCTTTCTGGACAGAGATTCTGGCCAAAAGAGGTCTCTGTGACAGTGTTCTGTTCTTTCACAATAAATGATGTGGTGCTTTCTGTTCTTGTAACAACAAAACAAAGTACCCCATGCAGCCTGGCAGTCCTGAGGAGCCCTGCAGTAATGAAGGGGAAAATGAAGCCCAGCTATTGTGAGCAGATCTCTGGGTGAAATACCCAGCACAGCAAGATGGTGAGACCATTAGGACCAACACACTTTTCTCACTGGGAAGAGGATCTGCAATTTAAAAAAAAGAAAGAATTGTTACTTTTGCTGTTTAGATACTGATCAGCAAACACCACCCCCTGGCCCAAAGGTGGGCCCTGTTTGACTCCCCAGCTCAGCTGGTTTTAAGGGGGAAGAATCAGGAGCTCAGCTCAATCCATACAGCTGTTCCTTCCCGCAGGGCTCTGCTGAGTAGCTCACCCATGCATCCTTTCTTGGTGCTTCAGATCCTCCTGAAGCCTCTCCCCGGGTACTGTTCTTCCATGTGGGTCTGTGGTTCTGTTTCAATCCTGTAGCAACAAAATATGGGGTGAAGGGCATGAAGAACTGAGCAAAGAGAACTGAGGCTCTTAGTTGTGTATTTGCCTTTGGTCCATAGTAGCCCAAGTTTATTATTATTCAAGATATGCCTTGAAGTTCCTATTTTCTGCTTATTCTGCAGGGGGGGAAGGATAAATATGTGGGGCTTGGGTGATATTTCTTATGAGATTTATGGTGTGATGTTGACTAAGTAACTCTATCATAATTTTGTTTAATAAATATTTCTAGTGGCACAAATATAGTCCTGTGCCCCCAGATATTGGAATATGAGTGATGGGAACCACTTAAGTGTATTAGGAAGGAAATCTGTGTGTGACTTGTTATGAATCTGTTGCTATTGGTTGGACATCATGTGGTTTGCAAATGGCTTTGAATCTGGGGACTGATTGGGGTAGCTCATTAGTCCTATAAAAGCTTGGAAATGTTTACAGAGTTGGAGTTTCTGGCACTGTAGGTGTGTTACTTTGTGTGCATTGATGCTCAATCTGCAATAGAGCTTTTTTTCCAGAGTCCTTTTTTTCACATATGTTGTAATATTTTCCTAAACCTTTCCCTCTGAGATTAACTTTAGGGTGTAGAAGACACTTCTTATTTTTTTCTTTTCATTCCTGCACTCATGTTCTGTTTATGGCTCTATTCTGGATGTTTCATTGGACAAAAAAAAAATAAAATTAACCACTTTCTTCCAGTTGAGGCTCATCACTGCAAAATTTATCCTGTTTATTCCAATAATCAAATTTCCTGTTCCCCTGATGATGGTGGTTTGCAGATATATGAAGTCCCAGCCTGTGTGTGTGGAGGCTTTGCCACAGTACAGGTGGCTCTGAGCTTTATTTCAGAAATCTGGCTCCACACAGCTGAGTGCCTGAAGGGTCTTGTTGATGGGTATTGAAAGAGTTTTGTTGACTTGAATGGGATGAGGACTTTACTCCAGAGATTCTCTGCAAGAGAAGTCAACTGGGACTGGAAGATAAATAGAGATTTCTTGTAGTTTGTTGCTTTATTGGTTTCCTGTTGTCAAATATTTTGATTTCCTTTATTCCTTTAAAGGCTCAGTTCTGGCTTTAATGAAGCTGTGGGTAAGGTGTGTTATCTAATCAGGCTAAAGCCTGTGTTCCCAGGAGGAGTATCTAATCCATTAAGCCTCTCTGCCATCTAAACACTTCACTTTTCTTTGCAGACCTCCTCCATAGCTCTGCCAGGTAGTTTTGTTTGCTCTCCTCTCAGGTTAAGTCTTCAGTCTTTTTTCCTTTTCTGCATCTCCTCCAATTTGTCAGTGCTTTTTTTTTTCCCTTTATCTTCAAATACAACTTTAATCTACAATCCTTGGAGAGTCTCTGCTGGAAGAAGAAGAAAGTATTTCAAGTGTTATGATGCTCATTGCTGAGGTTGAATTGCCTGCTAATTAGAGAAAAGGATTATTGTATGGCTATGGGGGAATAATGATCAAGGGGGTGGGTTTTTCTTCCCCCCCTTATTCTGCAGCTCCACAGTAGCAGCTGTTTTAATTGCCATATGGTTCTTCCTCTTACATCCCATTATGTACAGATCTCTGTGCTCCCATTCAGTGCTGGAGGATTTCTGTTGGCCAAAGTGCTTCTGTAATGACATGAGGGGTATTTAAACATAATCATACTGTGGCTGTGCAATTCCTTGTGCTGAGGCAAACCCATCCTCTCTGGCTGGAAATGCATGTGCTATTTGTCTGGCTTGGGCCACTCAGACCCTCTCTCTGTGCTCCATGATAAAATGTCAATGGCATAAAGTACAGGAGGTGCAAATCACATGGAACAGGAATTAGGCATGAGATGATGCTGAAACACTACGATTTGGGGTGTGTTTTCAAATAAACTGTAACTCCAGCTTCTGTGGAACATGACTGGGTGTGTCTTGAAAGACGTATGACCAAGAGGATCTTTAAGATTCTATTACAGAAAGGTGTTGGTGGTCATTTATTTACCTTAAGTAACTTATTTACCTTACTTTACTAGCTCTTTTCCTTGCTAAGAGCTGGTGCCCGCAGCTGCCTGTGCTTGCCTCTCTGGGTTTGCATAGGAGAGGAGGGAAAGTGAGGAGAAAAGACTAATTTGAAAAAAAAAAGTACTTTGGTGTTATTGATAGAGAGCCAAGATCCACCTGACAACGAGGGCTTGTGAAAACTTGATGTGCCATGTATTTTTAACATCATCAGATTGTCCTGTGTAAGTAGGGAGCTTTTCTACTGTCAGCTTTCCCTGTGAGATGGCAAAGAGCAATTACAAGTGGGAATCTTGTTAACAAAGAGCTGTTAGGAAAGAAATGGTTGTGGCTTTTAGCTTCAGGCAAACCTGTGGCAGCTTCTTGTCCAAAGTACAGGGCTGTCCTCCCAAGTGCTCGTGTATCTCAGCAGGTACCTGCTAGAGGCAGCTCTTCTTGTCTTCCTTTGATGTTTTTATCCTGTTAGGTCTTGGTGGGGTGGGAAGTCTCTGGTGGCTTCAAGGAGGAGGCCTTTTCAGAACTCCTGGTAAAAATAGTTCCTCAGCTCCAGCAACTCTTGCAGAGCTGTTCTTCTTCTGTATATACTTCAGACAGTCATAAATACTTTAATGTTATGGGCTAGTTACCACAATCAAACTCTCAATTAAATGTACAGAGCTAATGCTTGACCTGGAAATTTCCAGAGGAAAAAATAAAGATACACAGATGTGTATGTCCACAGATGTGCATATGGACACAAGGATATATAATTTCTGCTTTTATATTGCAAGAACAGTCTAAATGTTTTCTGGAAGTTTCAGTCACCAAATCTAAGACATAAGGGTTATCAATTATGCTGTGAGAGAAGCAGTTTTCCAGCCTAAAGGTCCTTCTGTTGGTATGAATGCTTCTCTTGCTCCTGCTTTCCACTGATAAGGGATAGGAGTAATAAATTCTTTAAAGATTGCTTTTCCCTGGCCAGGTAGTCATGTAGATGAGAGACCAAAAGCTTCGATCTGCAATGCCACCTGTTGGGACGTATATAGTGGGCAGCAAGAAGCAGAAGGGAAGAAGAAAAGTGGAACAGAATGATGACTTAACCCTCAACCCAATCTTTCTGCAGAAACAGATAAATTAGAGAAATGTGTTCTTTTCAGCAGTGTGAGCTATGACAGTTATGTAAGTGGCTAAGAGAGAATCCAGACCTGTTGGCTGTTTTCCTCTTGTTGATGTGAAGAGCAGGTAGTGTGTGACCATCAGCACATGCTGCTCCAAACACATTTGGAAAGGGATTTTGTTTTCCTTTTTTATTTTCCTTTTTTTTTTTTCTTTTCCTGGTGAGTGTCTGGATGATGGTGCTCTGCAGCCTTTCCCCTAAATTCTGGGTCTGCTGTGGAGTCTGGGAGGGGGTGCTGAGCCACCTCCAAAGGTGGGAAAGTACCTTTTGGTTTTACAGGTGTTTAATTTGTGTAGGCATTTCTGCCAACCCTGTGGGTGCCCATTTGTATGACTCTGTCTGATCATTTGATTGGTTGGCTTCCTGGGGTGACTTTAAGAGTGGCTGCTTTACCAAAGGTCTGTGTCTGACCTCTCTGTCCTACTTTCTCTTATTCCATGGGAATGGCAATAAAAAGGCTGGGTTAATGCTGTGTGCATCCTTCTGCCCATTGTCATAAGAGCTGTCTTGTACAGAAAGCCTGGGATAATGAATGGAAAGTTATTGATGACTACAATAGGATAATTCATCTGGCCAAGCTTTAAAGGATTTATTTGGGAATAAGCTACACCCACAGACCCGTTTTCTTTGTCCTTTGTATTTTGTTCATCTGTCAGTTTGTTTTCTCTGCCTTTTGTCTACAAAATCCTTTTGGTAAAAGATCAGACTTGCAAAGATGAAAATTTTTCCATTCTTCAAAATGTGAAAGTGCAAAGTATTATTGCAAAACTCTTTGAAATGAATTTCTATTGAATGGAAAGACCTGTTAAAAATAAAATAAAATCATAAGGCAGATACTGAAACTGAGCTGACAGAAGAGCAGCTCTGTGAATGCAATTCTTATTCATGGTATAGCATCAGACTGTGGCTTTACAAGGCACCATAGCTCTGTTGCATGAAACTTTAATAAGGCAAATGGCCCTGATAAGTGATCCAAGAATAATGTTTTGGAGAAAGAAAAATATCTTGTTAGTAATTCAGTTCAAATATCTGCTTCTGGTCAATTGGTTCAATGCCAAACATTCTAATTTGCTGCTGCAAAGTAAAACTGCAAAGTGTCACTGGGTTGGTGCAGAATATTAAGTGCCAGCTTCAGAGCAGCTCCTGCCCTCAACCGCTGTGTGCAGTGGGGAGGGGAGGTAGGGTGGAGAAAGGTGCCTCTCCAAAGAGGAGCTGGAGAATGAAGCAGAGAATCAGCATCTAGAGAAGCTTTGGCTAGAGTTGTCTTGTGGAGATAAGACTCTGATGTTTGCCCTTTTCCTTGTGTCCCTTGAGCACTGTCTGTGACCCAGCCAGGCACAGTTACAGAGCAGCAGTCATAGTACCAGGCTCAGGGATAGCTTGGGAGTAATTGAATGAGTTGGTTACTTGGGAATGATGTCACATCTGCAATGTTGCCTCAAGTGTTGGACTAGTTTTGGACCTGGCTATAACATGGGGAGTGTGGGGCAGAGGCAGCTGCTGGGGCTGAGAGCTTGGGAGCTCTATGGCTGCTGGAGGCCAGGAAAGCTTGTCCTTTAACAGGCTTTTTGAGTAACTTCTCACCACTTGTCAAATGTTCCTGAGGCTGACACAAGGAAAATTAGGTTGATTAAACTATGAGATGCAGAGAAAGATTGACTTATTAATTTTCCAGCTGTTCACTTACAGCCTTTTGTTTCAATCCTTTATTGCTGGTGGGAAAATAATGTCTTTTGAAATTTTTTTCTGCCTCTTTACCCTTTTTCTGGCAGGAAGTGTTGGCTTCTTCCAAAAACCACAACGTGAAACCAGAGGCTTTTGACCAAATGTAGGCATCTTTGTGAAAAAAAAAACCCTCAACTGGATTGAAATTCAGCTTCCTAGCAAAAGGCAGTTTTGCTAAAAAATCTGGGTAGCCTGATTTTCATTGAGATGAAAGTTCTTCAGCTCAAACCTGGTGTCTAACTCTGGACAAAACTCCCTGAGTGTGATGGAAATGTTCACTCAAGGGCAGTGACCTTTGGTCTGTGTAAGGCTCCCTGTTCTGACTGCTTTTCAGCATGTAGCTTTATCTGTCACCTGCCAAATTTTTTCAGACGAATTCCTTTTTTTCTCCTGAAATTAAGTAAAGACAACTGCTTCTCTTTTCTTAGCATTGACTTACACGTGGGTTTTTTATAGCTAGATTTAGACAGGATGAAAATTTGCCTTGTTTTGCTGCTTCTCCTGCTGGCCTCCATTTTTAGTTTGCAGTTTGTGCCCTTGTCCCAGTGGCCAGTTCCTGTGTCCATCGATGGAGGGGGATGTACCTCTCCATTTTAAAGTCTGTGGGACCTTTTTGTGTTTTTTGTCAGGACCTTGTGCATCTTGGGAAAGCATGGAAATTTATGAGTTTGGAAAACCTCTGGGTTGTTCTTGTCCCATTACTGGTTAGTTGTGGTGGAGACACAAAATCTTTCTTCAGATCAGTGGCTTTAGTGGAAGCAGAAGCAATAAAAATGCAGCAGAAATCACAATTAATGACTATTTAGTAACAGAGAGGTAGGGCTTGATTTCTGCCTTTGTATTGTGAGAAATAATGAGGAATATATCAGCATCCAAGTTGCCCTGGGGCCTGGGAGGCCTTGACCCTGGGTGGGCAATGGGAATGTTTGGCTGTGTGTGGATGCTGTTGGAGAAACCACAGGACAAATGGGGCCATTTCATGTGCCACTTCCCAAGTCATATGCTTTTCTCATTTCCATGTCATTAAGGTTTTCTGCAAAATGTGAAAATTCCTGTTGTTTTTTTTTTTTTTTCTGGTTGGAGCTGGTAAATCAATCATTTGAAGCTGGGCTGCCTTGCAAAATGTTTGCCAATTTGAATGTTTATCTTTTCTTTAATGAAGTGCTCTTGTCCTTATCTTATTTCAGTCAGCCTGGCTCAGTGCCACCTCCAGCTTGTGGGAGTGTAGAAACACCTTGCTCATCTTTGCTACAGTTATTTGGGATTGTTCCTGAAAGTGGATGTGTCCTTCAAGATGTTGCTTGAGAGATCAGTCCTGAAGCTTTCAAGGGCAACTGAGAGATTTGGACAGGACAGTTACGGTGTCACCTGAGCATGGTATCACCTCTTATGGGTCAGGGTGACTTTGTGCCATGAAACAGGAAACAGAAAAGAAGGGAATCGGAGTCTAACAGTTCCCATTTCTCAGCTGGATTGATCTACAGGTTCCTTAGGTGTCTCTGCAACGTTATTCTGAAGTTTCAGGGCCATTAAGGCAGTATGTATTGAAGCAGGCAGGGTGGAAAAAAAATGTTCAGGTGGTTGCACTTCTGGGTTTTGCAGATGGTGGAAAGTATTTCTGATGAAGAAAGGGTGACTCCTACCACTAGGAGCATAGGTTACTGCAATTCCTGCCCTTGTCATAAAAGTGAGCAGGTAGGAGGTGTAGGGTTTCCTCAGCTTGTCCTTGCTTGTAGCAATCACTGCTTCCCACTCATGGGTGGTTAGGATGAGCTGTCTGTCCTTCCTCCCCATCTTGCAGTCCAGAAAGATATCAATACAAGCAAGCTTCTCTTGGGTGGGACCTTCAATGCTACAAGCTCTTGGGAAGTCCATGACAGTGCAATTGCTCCTTGGAGTCTTTCTCAAATGGTTTGGAGTCTGGAAATGATGGTGCCATGATGTCAGCTGTCCCCAGCAGGCCTCTCTGGGTCTCTGTTTTATCCTGCCTTCCAGCACTGCATTTGGTTCAGTACCTCTCTCAAACAGCATTGATTTCAGATAAACATTTCTTATTTCAGATTGTAACTCTATTTCTATGTGATAAGGAAACCTATTTGATTCACTTATGAGTCACGTAGCATATATCTGTTGGAAGGTAATGTGACTAATTCTTGTTGGGTGCACCAACAGCCTGATTATCATCTCACTTGTCATCTCTTCCCTTGAATTTTAAACATCCAAAAGACATGCAAGGCCCTGGAGGAACTTGGTGGTATTACTGGCTGTTGCTAGGAAGTGGGAGGAGAAAGTGTATTCCTGCAATCCCAGAGAAGGCACACCAAAATGTGTAGATGCCAGCTATTTGGTAAGAAGAGATTTAGGAAATAACAGATTTAAGAATGAGAACTACAAGCAGTGAATCACTGGGAGCAGTAATTATGATCAAAGGAGAGAAAACAGAAAAACATGAGATCCTCATTTGGTGAAACATGGCAACTCCTTTTCCTTCAGGGTGGAGGGAGAGGCAGCTGCTGGTGACGCTTGCTCTCACTGTCTTTCAGAGCCTGAGCTGGTTCTGTCACGAGTTGTTCATTTCAAGTATATGGAAAAAGGAGCTGAAGTGTATTCAGGTTCTGCTGGGGACCATACAAGTGTTTGTTCCTGGTGACATGAATGTGTGTTGGACTTGGACCTCTGGAGAAAATCTTTCAAATGCAAACAACAATGTGAACAAAGAAAATGCCAGTTGGAGATTCTTCCTCAGTATGTGAAACCTGAGTTTTGACAACAGAACCTCAAACATGGTACATTGGAATTGGGCCACATGCATAAGTGGGATGGGGCTGAAACCCTGCCAGTGAGCAGGTGACAAGGGGTGAGATTTCAGCATCTTCAAAGAGTTATTTCTCTGTCATCCATCAGTTTTCTCCTCCCTCTTGCTAGGGTCCTTCTTAGTTCAGCTGAAAAGGGGGAAGAAATGTCAAAACTCTCAGAAGGAGCCACAGATACAAATCTCATTGTTTTACTCATTTGGGTGTCTCTGAGATAGGACACACTGAGAACTCTGAACATCTGATAGTTTTTATGAGTCAAATTACTTCAATAGACCATATGAATATTTTAAAAGTACTGATAATCAGTAAACAGGCATGAGGATCTTGATGCCTTCTGATGAATTAAAATGCTTTCATGCTTTTCTGCATGAAAAATGCAGGAAAGTATTAATCTCTTCTCACTGCAGACTGAGATGCTGTGCCAGATCTTCAGACAGGAGAAGCCGAGGGACCTCTTCTTCACTGCTTGACATGTTTTCCCATTCAGAATGCACCAGGGGATCTTTTTTATCTGAGTTCTGCAGCATCTTCTGTATTAACAGGTGAAACAGTAAACCAGGAAATCAACAGTAATGATATAACTTCATTTAACACACTGCTGAGATGTCCCTCCTCTGTTTCCTTGGAGACAACACAGCTGTTATCTGGCAGGGAGGTGGACAGTCCATAGATGATCTGCATGAGAAGCACATTTGAGTTTGTTCTCCACCTCTCAAGCAGCTCATTTAGCTTCTCTTCAGGGAACAGGGCAGTGGTTCTGTGTCCTTCCTGCATCAGAAGTTTGTCAATAAATAGATCTGCTTTTCTGTTTAGGTTTGACCTCTGTTTAGGTTTTATGGTACCATCATAGTAGAAGAGATGGTTTTAGATAGTGAATCATGGTGTTGTCTTTTTAGTTGCTGTAGTTTCAGGTGGGTGCTTAGAGCAGAGTTCGTCTCAATGTAGAGCATCTGCACTTAAAACCACAGAGTGACCCTGAACAGACTGTGTGGGACCCTGCAGCCCTTTCTGGGAGGTGTTCAGCAGCTGCAGTAATTAACATTTGTGCAGTGGAAATTCTGGTTATTCTCTGTGTTGCTGTGTGAAGGATCCTTCTGTACAATTAGAGATTTTGCCTTTTTATCCATTCTGTTCAGCACTTCTGTAGAAAACATTGCTAAACAGCTGAAGGATTCAAGGACCAGACAGGATTAAAACCGTGTGAGGTTTCTACCCAGTATTCACCCAATTTGGCAACAGGTTCCCATCATTACCTAAAATGAATGTAATTTGTTCCTCACTCCTATTGCCAAGGAACAAGCCTGTGTCTTGATCAGCCCTTCTGATCGCCAGTTGCTTGTTTGATTTTCCCACATTCCTGATTAAATCAGCCAAGCAGGAAGGTGATGATCTTTTATGTCAGTACTTTTGCTCTGGAATCTTTGCCCTAGCTTTACTTTTTGGTCTCCAGTATATCTGCAGTTTTCCCAGGTCTCCTCTTGTGGACATTTTTGTCCTCATCTCCTGTAGACATTTCTGTTTTCCCTCTGCTCCATCTTCCACCCAGCAGCATCTGCTGTTTCCTGTATGTCTGCTGCTGCCTCCAGAGCACTAGGTAAGAATAGTTTCCTACTGGATGCACCCTGGTGCCTCTCCTTTAGAACACAATCTTTATTTGTAATATTTTTAACTATGGTGATTGTTCAGGCCTGTGTTTGCCATTGTACATGTTGCAATTATTGTGCTTTCAGTCTGTGCAATCAGCAGGATATGGAAGGATTCTTTGGCCCCTTCACTTACTGATTAGTATTTGTATAGCACTTTGAAAGCTTAAAATGCTGTAAGAGGGTTAAGTAGTGTTATTAATAATGACATGCTCTGTTCTGCAGAGAGTGGCTTATGTGTATTTGTGGTGATAATCTCCAGTCTCCTCTTTTCCAAATGCTGTTGTCTGTGTGATCTGCCTCTAGCTTTTCTTCCTCACACCTGTCGGGTGCTTTTCAAACAGCTTTTCTTCCTCCTCTGATTAAAGGCACATGGGAAAAAAGAGATTCTCCTTAAAAAAAAATTCAGCCTTCAGGTTTCAGTGACCGTGCCCAGATGTGCTGATCAGTAAAACCATGTTTGGGGACTTTGATCTAATTCATTTGACACTAATCTCTCTGATTATCTATTGCTGTCCTAAGATCTGCATTTCATTAAAACCTATTTGGTCTTCAGCAGCATCTGGGGTTTGATCTTGCTTTCCTGTGCCCAGGTGATGTTTCATCTGTGCTTTTTACAAATTGATTTATTTTGCTGTTGCTCTCTGTAGCTTCTCCTTGAAAGATAAGCTTTATGGCCCAGGAGGAAATTAATGTAGTCTTGGAGAACATCTGAATCTTTTGTTCTCTTAATGGTTGAAGCAGAGTTAATCTAAAATTCTCCCCCTCCTTTTTTAAGTTGAAAAAACTGCGTGAATTTTGTGTGTTTAGTCCTCAGCTGCACTTTTCTAAAGCAGTGGATTGGTACTGGGGCTTGGTGCAGGGAGAGCTGCAAAGTTCTCAGAGGAACTTGTGTGCTTTAGATTGCCCAGGCTGACTTAGTCAGACTTTTCTGGCCAGGATGCTCTGTGTTTTAACCTCCAGTTTTTGCCCTGGTAAAGCTCTTTCTGACATTTTCCCACATCCTGGAGCTCCAGCCACGAGGGCAGCCTTCTGCCCAGCACCTTGACCTGCCATGGGCTTACAAGAGTAGTATTTAACTCTTCTATGAGCACTTCAAAGAGTGTCCTTTGAAACTTAAGAAGAGCCAGCAGCTCAGTTCATTGTCAGCTAACTGACCTTGGATATTTTTTTGCAGGATCTGCTCAGAATTCCAGTGCTGGAAGCAACTTTGCTGTAACTGTAACCTTCCTGCCACTTTACCAGGAGATAAGAAAGATAACAGTATTTATTTGGGAAAGGAAGGCACAAAATGAATAATCTGAGTATTAAGGCTTATCAACATGAATTAGAGGAAGGATTAATTTAGAGGCAGCTGTGCTTCTGAGGAGCTCTTAAAGGAGTTTTTTTGCTGAGCTCTCAAGTGCCTCTCTGGGGATAATGGGAGGAAAGGAGATGAAGGTAGAAAACAGCAGTATTTATTTGGGAAAGGAAGGCACAAAATGAATAATCTGAGTATTAAGGCTTATCAACATGAATTAGAGGAAGGATTAATTTAGAGGCAGCTGTGCTTCTGAGGAGCTCTTAAAGGAGTTTTTTTGCTGAGCTCTCAAGTGCCTCTCTGGGGATAATGGGAGGAAAGGAGATGAAGGTAGAAAACAGTGAACCAAGACTGAGTCCCAGAGCAGACACATAAGTGTCCTCAAAAGATGTTTTGCAAGGGTTTTTGTTTTTTTTTCCTACGTGACTAGAACAGATTTTGAAGTTGTGAGTCAAAACTTGAAACTATACTTCCATCTTGTTGGCTTTTAAAAACGACAGCTGGGGCATTTAGGCTTTGGAGGTGTCTTTACAACAATTCTGACTGTATTGTCTGCTCGTGTGGTGGGAGAACCAAAGCAGCGCAGGGACTAGTCTCCATGCAGAGCAGTAGGGAAGTGAGTGGGGCTTCCTCCTCCAGCCTGGGTCATCCCATTGACCAGATCATCAGCTTTCATGGGATGGAGAATCCTAAGCATATATCCTGGAAATTGGCAGGGGCGTTGGTTTCAGAGACAGATCTGAAACCTGAGCCATCAGCCCCCATGGTGGGGTGGTGCGTTGGGTCTGTGTGTGGGGGCTTTGGTGGCAGGGAGGGCCCACAGGGGCAGCTCCTGTGAGGAGCTGCTGGGAGCTCCCTCAGAGCCAGACCCACCTCTGAGCCCATCAGCAGTGCTGATCACACCTTTGTGAGCGACACGTTTAGGAAGGGGAACAAGAAACTGAAATAAGTCTGTCAGGGGAGAAGAGGTGAGAGCAGCACCTGAGCAGGGATGCCAAGGTCGGTGAGGAGAGAGGAGGTACTGGAGCAAAGATTCCCTGCAGCCCATGGGGAGGGACACCTGCCCCCTGAACACCAGGGAGGGCCACAGTGGAGCAGATGTGGGGCTGCTGCCATGGAGGACCCCAGGGCAGGGGCTGTGCCCGGCTCTGAGGGCAGCCTGTTTCCGAGGGGCTGCACCTCGCGGGAGGGACTCGTGTTGGAGGGGCTGGTGAACTCCAGGACTCACTCCAGTGGGAAAGGACCCCACGTTGGAGCAGGGGAAGAGTGTGAGAAGTTCTCCCCCCCCTGAGGAGGAAGGAGCAGCAGGGACCAGGTGTGAGGAACTGACCAGGTGTGAGGAACTGAGCAGGTGTGAGGAACTCACCACAACCCTCATTTCCCGCCTCCTGCGCCGCTGAAATGGGGAGCAGAGGAGTTTTGGGCCTAGGGAGAAGGAGGGAGTGTGGGAAGGTGATTTTAAGATCTGGTTTTGTTTCTTTGTCCTGCTCTGATTTAATTGGCGACAAATTAAGTTGATTTTTTTCCCCAAGTTCTGTCTGTTTTGCCCTTGTCCATAATTGGGGAGTGACCTCTCCCTGTCCTTGTCTTGGCCCAGGAGATTTTTGTTTTATTTTCTCCTCCCCATCCCACTGCAGGTGGAAAAGTGAGTGAGCAGCTGTGTGGGTCTGTGTTGCTGGCTGGGCCTGAGCCACAGCAGATGGAGATTCTGGTTGCCTACTTTTAGGCAAATTCTGGTGCTGTACATGTCCATGATAAATATTTTTACCGTGCTGGGCACTTCTTGTTGTTCTGTGCTTAAAGGGACACTGAAGATATTCAGGACTTGAAAAAATTGATTGCCTGAAGTTGGTTGTCTAGAGTGGAAGCAAAACAGATGAGGCTCCTGTTCTAGCAGGGATCTCCTTGGCTGCACATGTAGGACTTGTGGCTGGGAATCATCTACAAAGACCCTCAAGAAGTAAAAGGTGAATAATATCAGGGAAATGTTATTTGGACATGTAAGTTAGGTATATATTCTGCTAAGTTAGAGAGTAAGAGAGGAAAAGGGGCTGCAGCCTTTAAAATGGGCTGAAGTCCCAGATGTACAGTGGAGATACATAACTTTCTGTGCCCATCAGCCAGGAAGATGCAGAAGAACTGGGGTGTACTGCATCTTTTCTGAGAAGTACTAGTCAGTTGCTCTAGTCTTGGAGTTTTTCAGGTGAAACTCTATGCAAGTCAGTTGCCAAATTCTGTGCCTTCTTCCTGCTCTAGCTGAAGTCCTGGTGTGTATATGCCTTGCATAGGTACCTGCTGCTAGTGGTCTGAAATGCAGAATTTCAAAATTTCCCCCGTATACATGAGATTTTTTTGGTATATTGTCTCCTTTCTGACCTTGTTGTCTTAGAACTTCCAAGCATCAGCCCAGTAACGGCCACAGAAGCATGAAAATGCCTTAGTGGTGTGTGCTGAAGGGGCAGATGAAGCTTTCAGAGGAAATTGATTTTTTATTTTTAGAAATATGTGATGATCAAAATTAAATGAAGAAACCCTTGCCAAGAAAAAAAATTAACAATATTGGGTTGATGCTTCTTTCAATTACCTGCAGCATGTTCAGAGATGCGAATGTAAACAGCAATTCAAAGCTGCCTACTGCATAGAGGCTTTAATTAACTCTAATGGTAATTGCAGAGTATGCGTTGCCATTTTCCTTTGCTTGTCTTGAAAAGCCCAACCTAAATGTAGCTGTTCTGAGAACACAAACAACCTTATTCTGTTAATGTTCTTATATAGACCTATCTTCATTCATGTTGGAAGTTTTCTTGGCTTTAAGTAGGAAAGAGCTGTAGTGAACAAACATCATTTTACCAATAAACAACATCAAGTGACCTTAGTAGCTTTCCTGAAATGTTTTCTCCTTCCTTCTCCTTTTCTGACTTCATATGAATTAGAAGGATTGAAGACTTGGGGTAGAAATGGAGTCCCAACTCTTTGGGGTTCCTGTTTATGTCCCTTGTGGTGGGGAAGTTTTCTCACAAGTCACCTGCTCAGAATTACTGCTTCTCAAAACACAAGCATTTTATTTTTATTTCAAGAAGTTGGAAACTAATTTAGTGGAAAAACTCGGTGTTCATTTTTCTTTGTGTGTTTTCTTTTTTTTTCCCTGAACACGTTTGATGGGCTTTCAGAATGCTCCTATTTTTTGTAATGATTTCTCAATGATGTGATCAATGCTTACCAACAACATGAAGCATAAAAAAATGGACAGAAAGCTGGATTTTTTTTTTACTCTTATCTGAAGATGTTGAAAAAGAACTAGGGCTGTGGAAGACACAAAAGAACCTCCCTTACAAAGGCTGTTATCAATTCCATGCCTGTACACACAAATATTTTGAAAACTAAGCTAATGGCCTTATTTCAAAATTCAAAACAACACAGCCAAAATGTTTCTGGCTTTCTGCTCCCTGATGTAAGAAAACATAGCAGTCAGGCAATTTTTTTTTAAAAGATAAAAAGAAATCGTAGCAAATTTTAGCTACAAAGGATCAAATGGAATAGTTGTATTAATTGTTTGTCAACCCTAAGCTGTACTTATTGCCTGGAAAGGATGAAAAAGAAACAAAGAGAAGATAATCTTGTAAGAACATGTCAGAGGTTCTGTATTTGGTAGAAACTTTCTTATCCTGAAGAGACTATGAGGTGCTTTAATCTTTTTACATCTTTTCTATGCCCTGCTCTTAGGTAGCAGCTCTTGATGCAAGCTGAGGGGAGGGTTGCTTGTTTAATTTGTACCTCCCTTATTAGTTTAGCCTTCTTCCTTCAGCCCTAGGGCTCTTACAGAGGTGACTTCTAGTTCAACTGGCAGTGTCCACCACTTGATCTGATATCCTTTTGGGACTTCCTGATGGGTCATTACTAATAATTTGAGTGTGAGATGAGGGAGAACCAATAAAGAAAACTCTGAAGCCATTTCTGTGCTACTATAGCAATAGTGATTTGTGTAATTTAGAGTTCAAAAGGAGGCAAGGACCCTTTGGATATAAACTGCAGTTGTTGGGTACCATTATAAATATATTTTCTTGGTGTCTGTTTCATGCTGAGGCTCCCTGGAGCATTCATGCTGATAAAAGGTTGGTGAGTCCTGTTTTGCATCAAATCCAAGCAGGCACTGACCCTACAATAAAAGGGCTGGAAATGATTCTTGCTGAGTATGAATGTGTCCATTTGGGTGGAAACCCCACACACACAGTTAAAGCCATGTTTTTTCCTCAATGATCAGTTCTCCAGCAGTGCTTATTTCCCTAGAATTCTGGGGAACTGTTCTTGGCTCTCACCATGACATAAAACTGTATCTAATCATGAAGAAGAGGGTCAAATCTGGAAGCTAAAACCAGCTTTTAGGTTCTGCTACTAATGCTGACAGAGAACAGTAGAGCCCTTCAAAGTACCCCAGCAAGGTGAGCATTTCCCAAGGTTATAATATATGTGGGAACTTTGCAATTATTCCTAGCTATTGTATGGTACTCAGAAGTGCAGGTTTGCAAATGCCTGTGCTACTGCTGTGCTGCAGCTATTTTTTCTCTTTCTGGTTCTGCCAGGAAAAGAACATCAATTAAAGCTTCATTTCTCCAGCAATCCACCACTGTGGTCTGAAAAGTTGTGGTTTATTCTCCTTTTCTTCTTTGTCCATCTCCCAGAATTTATTCATTTAAAAAGTTGTTGATTTTGTACCTTGGAATAGTTCAGAATCCAGTAACAACATGAGGATTGTAGGTCCCCACAGAATTTTCTTGCAGGAAAAATCCCTGTTCACGTGTCCCATTAAAGCTTGGAGGTAAAAGATTTTCACTCCAGTACTTTTTGCACTGTAGAATGACTGTAAAATGCTCTGGTGGGGAGTTGGACTTGATGATCTTTGGAGATCCCTTCCAACCCCTAACATCATTCACGTTGTAAAAATTGGTTATTATTGCCAAGGAGTCCCAGCAAATGTTGCACAACTTTATATGAAACAACCCATTTTCTGGAGTTCAACAGGTCCTGTATGACCAAGCCCTCATGGATGGTCTGCTGCTTCATTAGGGCAGCATGAATCATTCCAGCAGTGCCTTCCCCACACCACATGCTTCCCTACTGCACTGGCCCTGATAAGGTTCTGACAAGCAGCAGATGCCACTAGATGGAAAGTGGGAGATTTGCAAACCTTTCCTCCCACCAGCTGGACACATGCACATTTCAGTCATTAAACAGCTTTTGCAGGGTGGTTTTTCTGAACTGCAAAATGCTTCAGATGGGAGTTTGTGGTACCACCTGGGATAAGAGATGAGCAGGTTTTGTTTTCTTTCATTTAATGTGGTATCACTTCTAATTCTTTGCTTAGAAATAATTGGGGATTGCATTTCTCTAGAATCTGAATGACCACTGCAACTCTTCTGTGTTCCCAGATGGCAGTGGTCCCCCTCATTGGGGAACTGTCACCACTTGGGGTGAGCAGTTGTTTTGGAAAAAGGAACAGCTTGTATAAGAAGTAGTCATCTGCTGTAACAGAGTCCAAGGTTTTGTTGTGCTTCAACCTGATTCCTTCATTTCTACTCTCTGACCTAGGTGAGCAAATGCTGAAGGTACAGACCAGTTTATGCAAACGACCCAACCAGCCGCCTTGAGAGATGAAGGTTTTTCCTACATTACTCAGGACCAGCTGAGCTTTAAGTCTTTGAAATGCTGGAGGTTATGTGAGTACAGAAAGCATTGTTGGTTCTTAGCTTCTTGAAACTGCCCCAAGGTGCACTGAGAGGGAGGAAATCCATGCTGCAGGTGTGCATGGTCACTAGAAGGAAAGCAAGATGTAGCAGAGAGTTCAATTTGTGGATAATATTTGGTGACTACATCTTGCATATAACTAGCCCAGAATATCATCACAATTGGCACATCAGGCAAGTGTGCCTGGGAAAGTGGGTTGGTGTTTCATTGATTTCTTTCCTCTTTAAGTGGAATGATGTTAGTGTTTGTCTAAGCTACTTTTATGAGGGTTAGTTAGCCAGACAAGGCCATTAATGCCATTCAGTGCCCTTTCTATCCAAGCTGGAAGACTATTGTGTCTGCTAATGGTTGTGGCTGAGCTGCAATGGTTTGTTTTCTTCATAGTCATTTATAGGACTCATTCATCAACTCTGCTAAGGCACAGATAAAGAACAGTTTACAAACCATTTAATTCAAAAAGACTCAGGAAGCACATTAATGAGCCTATCATAATGGGTGCTTTTATAATGCAGAAAAAAGATGGTTTAATACTAATCCTGAGAGGAAAGAAATCAAAGGTCAGATATCAACAGTTTTGAATGCACAAATATAAAATCTTTCAAGAAAATCTGTGAGGTCTGCAAAGAGAGTAGGGTGGGACCCTGTGAAGAGGTTAGTCTTGAGGGGGGAAGATCTTGGGATGCACCTATAGATAGAGTATTGGTGAAATTTCATGGCCCTTTGGTTTACAGGAGAAAGTCACTGCTCAGAGAGAGAACCTTGGTCTCTGGACGTTCTCCTCTGTTGTTTGGAGGTTCTCCTCTGTTGTTTGGAGGTTCTCCTCTGTTGTTTGGAGGTGTGTCTGAGTTCAGTATTAAAAATGGAGGGGTTTGTGTACTACATTTTCATAATACACATTTGACAGGAATAGGAGGTAGATTTGATTCTTTTAGTCACTCAAACCCTTCCTAGTCCTTTTCAGAGCTATGAGATTAAAAACATGTTGGATAATGTTGCTGTCAACACTTAAGTGTTGTTGAAGTGTTGGGTCTGATATAGGAGGTGGCAGTTGTGCTACACGTGTGGAAAACCTGCAGCTGGTTGTCAGTGATGCTGCTGGAAATGTACTCCTCACGGAAGGAATTGTCTGTTAGGAATGGGCTCAAATAACTGGGATAACTGGAAAAGGAAACAGCTCTAGGAGCTACTACAAAAAGTACCCTTCAATTGAGCCTTTTTTAAATGGATTGAAATCTGAAATTGTAAGCAAAATTTTTTTCTCCCTGGTTTTCTGGATGATAGTTTTCCTGTATGGTGAGGTACCATGGCCTTTGCTGGGCAGTGTATGCTCAGCTCTCCAAATGAGCACTGCTGTTGACGTTTGTGATACTGGGGAAGGATTAATTGAGCAGGTGAGGTAAAGTTATTGCACCTCACTGGCATTTAAGAAATCACTGGCAGCTGCTGCAGGGAACCTGAGCTCGCCAGGTACATGGTGTAGCCTCCTGTAACATCAGCTGCTCTCAGTGGGTTTGAGATGCTGCCTATTCCTCTTGCCTCTCTGTGTGCTCCTGGGGAGTTCATGTAATGGGGGGTAAGCCCTGTGATAGTGTAATTTATCTGACTCTAGGATGTGTTGCACAAGTTGAAATCCTCCACTTGAGGCTCATTTTTCATGGCCAAGCATCATTAATTGAAAGACAGAGGTCCTGGAATCACATAGGATCTGAGTAATTTAGTCATGTGGATTTACCAGGGAGCTCTAGAGTGAGAAGACATAGTCAGC
>NW_009951794.1:730037-749702 GCF_000747805.2 Chaetura pelagica | reverse complement strand
CACCATGCACAAAGGTGAGTGGCAGGGGCTGGCTCCAGCTGTGTTCCTGTGGGAGCAGATGGGAGAGTTTTGCTTTGTAGTCAGGTTACTGTGGCATTTAGTAGCAAACCTCTTAATGCTGTGTGTAGAAGACTGGACTTCTCAGACCCTAAAGATCTGTAAGCCACTTTGCCTCTTTTTGTTTTATTTGCCCCAGCCATAAAATGGTATTGACTACTGTATATTCTGGCTTCCAAAGTGCTTGGGCATCTGTGGGCAAAAAAGCTCTAGACAGGAATAGATGCAAAATCTCCTCTGTACTTGATTTGCAGTGATTACCAAGAAATGGGCTATGAAAGTGATTCTGTGCTTCAGATGATGGAGCCTGTTATTGATGCAAGGGATTCACTGTCAGACATAAAATACTGCAAAAAGTATAAATCTGAGTACCATGTGAGTCTTTGATGTGAGATGAAAAGGGCAGGAATGGGAAATGCACAGGGTCAGAATTGGATCATTTCGTATCAAGCAGATGCTGCTGAGAGTAAGTGAGGCAAGACAGAGCTGTAAGATGGCAACTGGTTTGCCTGCCAGGTATTTACTACCAGGAAAAATATTCTTTTCTATGCCAGGCTGACCATGCTGAGGAGATGGCCAGTTGCTTGGTTAAATACTCTCCTGAATAGTTGGTTTATGTGAGTTGTGCAGCAAGGAGGGACAAAGTGCTGGGAGCCATGATGAGTCTGCTCAAGGTCACAGTCATAAAATCTGCTAATAAAGTGTTAGCAGTATGTGTGAAGTGGGGTGCTAAGCTGGGCTTTGGGAGGTGATTTGGGATGGGGAAGATACCAAGCTCTTCCAGTCTGTGAGAAATACACTCATGGGGCAACAAGGCCTTTGGGCAAAATAAGCCTGGGCTCCAAAGACAGTGACTGTGTGGTAGTGAGCCTAAAGCAGAGGCTGAGCAGAAGGCATGAGCCAAGGTGGGGGGCTTGTGCCAAAGCACTTCCTGGTTCTCTTTAGATGGGGTGGAAATGCTGACTGTGTTATTGCAAAGGAAAGGATGAATCCTGAGTAGGAAAGGGAAGGAGAAGAGGGTCTGTAGGTGTAGAGGAGCTGGTGGGGACAGGCTGTGGTCCTTAATCTACGCTGGAGGTGAGCCAGCAAGTGATGCTCCAAGATAGATGAGCACCATAAGATTGTTGTTCTGCAAGACCACCCCAACAGAGATACTCTGCAACACACTTTTAAAGGTCAAAAATTAAAAGTCTCCCCAGGGTGGCAGAGGAAGGGGCACAAGCTCTCCACTGTTGCTCTAGGAAGAATTTAAGAGCACCATAAGCTTCTGGTCAGGGCTCTTCTGTCTGTTGTGCGATTGACTTAAAGCAGTGATGCAGGAAGTGGCCACAGAGCAGAAATAACCTGGTGAAATCTGAGCTACAAACTGGAACAAAACAGACACCTAAAGAGAAAGGAAGAGCAAGGCAAGGAATAGAGAGCAACAGGTAGGTGGAAGGTGGGAAACGAAGCCAAATGCTCAATATGTATGTTTGTCAGGCTCTGTCCCTTATCTTTGCTGAGCTTGCTCATAGAGAACTCACTGATAGGGTGAAAAGGAAGTTCCCTCTCCATTAGTTTCTCATGTAATTAAACAATTTGAAAGGATCCACATGAAATCCCCAAACCACTTTTTTATACTCAGCCTCCTCTCCTCCTGGACTGGCAGCACCTCAGAAGGGCTCTGGGAGTTGGCTGGCTTTGCTGTGAGCTGATTCATATTTAATCAGAACTTGGACACGAGACACTGGGTCTGAGCCCAAACCACTAATACTCAGATGAAGACTATGGTTCAGAAGGCTGTGCATAATCAGAGCTTGGGTACAGATGGTTATAGTTTTGCCCATCTCCAGACTTAATTATCTTTTATTAGTTGTCTTTGGTCTCAATGCCCTACACCCAACTTACTCCACAGGAATGTAAATATAGTTTAGCTTGGCTTGAGCTCTGCTCCTGAAATGTTATGGCTCATGCAAATTACTCCCATTTTCCTTTTCTCACATTGCTTTTCAGCTCTGATGCCCTGATGGATGCCCATGCTGCTGTGTCTGTCTCAGCCCAGCAATGGCTAAAACTGCTGTTCTCCTGGCCTGGCTGCAGCAGGGAGTGTCTCTTGGCCCAGAGAAGCTCTGGGTCTGCACAGGCCCCTCCAGCAGCGTTACCTTCTGCCCTGCTGGGTTGTGGCTTGACTGTTTCTATAGGGATAGCTCTTTAACTCTGTGTCCACACAGGGTGGCTACAAACTAATAGGCTGAACTAAAGATCTCTTGCTGTGTCCTACTTTTGGATCTTACAGGAAGGAAAGGGAGCTTTTATTCCCTGAGGGAAACCTAATCACTAATTTTAGATGTGATTCATTTTCCAAGGTGATAAATACTCTGTGGGATTTATACTGTAATCACAGAGCTGAGAAGATACCTGGGATCTGCTCCAATGTCACATTTTATTTTTTTATATGATCTCCACGTTGTCTGGGAATAGCTCCAGGAGGTATTTTGAGAGACAGACACTACAGCAGCCAGTGCCCAGGGCCATGGAGTGCTGTGCCCAACCAAAGGGCTGGCCTGGACAGGCTGCTGCTTGCCTGGCACCTCCAGCCCGTGTCACACCACGGTTGGTTAGAGAGAAGGTTTCATTTGAGCTTGTGGTGAGGTAATTCTCTACTGCCTGGAGTTTTTGGTTATGTCATGAGTTATGACTTCATCCTCTACTCCACAAAGCACCACCAAAGTGTTTTTCATCCTTTTCTTCATTTGGCAAGTCTTCAGCTGGAATGTCTTTTGGTACGTGCTGCTTCCTGAGCTGGTTGGATTCCTTGGATCTTGGTGGTGTTGCATCAGGGCACAGAATAGTAACTGTGCTCACAGTAACCAAAATAAAAGTGACACAAACTGTTAATCAAAGAGAAGTCAACTGGGGTCAGAGAAGTGTTTGCAGCCATTTTGTCTAAGCAAGATAGGAGGTTTGAATCTTGCTGCTAAACAAGATGAAATGCACCTGTGGCCTCTTCCACCACAGGAATTCTGACATTCCTCTGTGAAAACGCTGAATGTCTTTCTCTTACCTTAACCTTGTGAAGTGTGGCAGCCAAAGTCATTGGCTGGAAAGTGCTTGATTCATTTTACCCAAGGTCCAAACACACGTGGCAGCCTGGCCATGTAGTGTCAGCACCTGAAACTTCTGCTTTGTATCTAGTCAGGGAAGGGAGAGACAAGCTTTTCCAAAGGACTCGTCAACCACCCTAAGATTATCCTATTATAAAATTATTATCCTGGTCAGCCTTGGTTTTCTTGAGGTGAGTCCCAGTGACTGTGGTCCGGAGCTTTGTGCTGAAGTGTAGGTCTTGGATGTGGACAGGATGAACCCAGACCTACCTGTGGTGCTCAGCAGCCCCTGCACAGCTTATAGAAGGAAACCAGAACTGAGCTGTGTTAGTCAGAGGAGTAGCCTAATATATTTTAGCTGGTCTAGGACTGGAGCTTCATCCTGGAATGTCATGTCCCTTAAAGCAGAAATTCAAGAGGAAAAACACTTAAAGAAATGAAAAAGTGTAAATGGGTTTTTAAAATGTGATATATCATTGTCATGTGCAGTCAGGAATGTGCACTTGTTGTGCACATCCACCTGAGTGAAGATGAATGCTCTGTAGGCTCTCTGGCATGGCAAGCTGGGTTTTGAAAGTGGGCAGTTATGTCTGCTTGAGATTGAGCCTTGGTGGCAAACTACCAACAGCATCTGTGCAGGGGTATGGAGCTGTGCTGGGGGTCAGAGTGTGTGGCTGTGTGTAAAACTGGCAGGAGAATTAAGGGCTTTCCTGACCATGTTACAGAGAAATGTCAAAGCAATAGAGCTGTTAGAAAATGCTACTGGTTTTTACATGGAGGTGAGGGAAAAAGATGGCAATGGGAAACAAATACCAGAAAAAAACCCAAATACCAGAATCAAGTCCTTACTCAGCTGTAGAGCTCATGGGCATATAATTCTCTGAAATACATATACACATGTTTGTTTAGATAAGCTCTACTGAGCAATGGCTGCAGAGGCTTTGGTTGTGTTCTATCAGTACAGGGGGAGACTGATTTTTCCCATCACCCCTTTTTTAAGGGTAACAAGGAATGAGGGGGCTGGCTGGAATGCAGGAAGCCCCACCAAGGGATGACAAGCCAGAATGGCATAGGGAAAACACCAAAAGCAGCAATGAAACTTCTGGAGTCACTGTGACAGAACACAGCTTTGGGCTGCAGGTATGTGGGTCCCAAAACTGTCACATTTCTTACTTGAGGGGTGTCTTGCAAAATGGAGTTTTGGTGGTACAAGTTCACTGGATGTGTCTTTGTATCTCTCTCCAGTGCTACCAAAGCATCACACATCAGTACATATTTTTTTAGCAGAGTCCATTCAAATCTCTCTCTCCCCTCCTTCAGCATTTCCCTTGGCACTTCTGCTACTGATCACAGCTATATCTTGTTTGACCAAGCTGTTCCTTGTCTGCTTTAACTCCCTTCTCTTAGCCAAGTCATAAATCTGGACTTGTAGCTGATATTGTTCCCAGGGAGCAGACAGGGAAAGTGCAGACAGAGGGTTTATGACTTCCCTGAGGGATGTAGTTGAGAGGAGGAATTGGCCTATCAAGTGGAATAGATGCAAAATAGTAGTCTGAAAAGAATAGACAAGTGAACTGATTTGGAAGGAAATCACCCCTGGTGTAAGTGCTGTCATCATGGGAAAGCCTTTTAACCTCTGCGTTTCTCTCCTCTGAGATCTTAGGCTGTTTGGGAATTTGAGTCATGTCAGCTGTTTCATCATTTGTGTTGCTGGTTTTATTTTCTCACATCTTTCTCTTTGGCCAAGTTGTTTATAAGACTGAACTACAACAAGGGATTCCCCAGGGACTGTCCCCACCTGGGAACTAAGTGGCTGTTCAGACAGGTCAGAAATTCCACAGAGCCACTGTAATGGCTTGTTAAAAACAAAACCAGCGTGAATTTCTCACGTACCAGCTGCGTTTGGCTTGTTTGGGGTCAGGGATACTACTGAGCTCCTGTTTGCTGTGGTGTTGGTGGGAACTGCAGGGGTCAGTATCTTGATCAGTCACTATAAGGGAGCGTGGGAGACCTTAATCTCTTGCCCTACCACAGTGTCCTTTGCCACCACAAGCAAGTGGCAGTGCTACCCTTCCCTACCTGGGCACACACCAGCTTCCTTTCTCCTCCTCTCCAATTATGAATTCTTTAGGGCAGCCACTGTCACCATCTCGGTCTAATGGAGCCGTGCCTGAACACAGTGATGACTCACAACTATTGTTATACAAATGGCCATAATCGATGCTTTTGTGCATGTTACTGGACTCCTGTCATCTGTTTGGGGTAGATAAACTGTGGCTCAGTGAGACTGTCCTGGCTCAGATCATATATTGAGTGTGCAGTGAAGCCACAATTAGCATGGACCACTTCTGTTGTGTGACCCTGTGCAGCAACTCCTGTATCTGCCACTGAAGTAAAAAAAAACAGCTGGAGGAAGAGGATGGTTCAGTCTGCTTTATGAATCCTTCAAAATCTTTGTGCTTGATGGTATTTATTGAAAGGATCTTCTGACACTTCTTGCAGCTGTAGGAACGTTTATGCACTGCACAGGGACTGTGCTGTAAGGAGCAGAGTGGTCTGAGTCTAGGAATTGAAAGCTGGCAGCAACTGTAAATGCTGTTGAGCATTCAAGGTCAATTGCCATTGATTGGAAACAGCTGCTGAGCTAGTGTCCCAAAGGAGCAGAGAGAGGAGGCCCAGACCTCTCTTCTGGGGAGTGGGCTTTGAATCTTTCCTCCCTGCACGTGGTAGGCATGTGCTACAGAAACATATCCTGCAACTTGATGAAGAATTGAACAGATTTAATGTATAGACTAGATTTGCCACAGAGATAAATGAATGCATCTCCTTTAGCTCCAGTTGAGTGAGGTCTTTGGCCCTTTTCCTTTAAATAAATGTGTGGCTCTGGGGTGGCTGCAGGGATTGCTTCCATTGCCCCTCCACAGAAGGTGACAGTCTCCTACCTGGAAAAGCCCTGCAAGCCCTATTTCCTTAAAATTCTAGAGTCTCAGAAAATTTGGACATGGGAAACTGTTATGCTTCAGCAGCTGAGGAGCTGAAGGAGTCTCTGGGTATATGCAAAAAGCCATCAAAGCAAATTCAGAAATCTAAATTGGCAAACTCTTCCAGAGTAGCAGATCAGCCTCTTTACTGGAGGGCTGTTTATTAGCTATTGCATTTTGAGAATTGTTGCCATCATATATTAAAGCCTTTGTTTAATTTCAATTTCTCTCCCACAAACTAAGAACAGTTGGTGCATTAAGGTCTGATCTAGTGGCAAATAGCAGCTGTACCAAGTTGACATGGAAAATGGGTGGATGTTAGGGAAAGCACTTGCATAGACTGGGAGCCCCAGGAAGAGAGGAGATTCAGCAAGCCTTTGTACCCTGCAGTGGGGACAAGCCCCAGGCCTGGCTGCAGCTGCTGCAAGCTACTGCCTGCTCATCTCACCTTAATTTCAAGGAGGAAAAGCTTTTTGGGCACTAACAAGTGGTTTCCAAACTCTGGGCTGTAAGGGGTCTCTGGCACTGCAGTAAGGGGGCTGCAAAGCTGTGTGGTGCTTACAGACATAGAGATCATAGAATATGCTGAGTTGGAAGGGACCCATCAGGATCACCAAGTCCCTGTGTAGGGCACCCCAACAATCACCCCGTGTGCCTGAGAGCATCATCCAAACACTTCTTGAGCTCAGACAGGCTTGGTGCTGTGACCACTGCCCTGGGGAGCTGGTTCCACTGCTCAACCACCCTCGGGGTGAAAAACCTTTTCCTGACATCCAACCTAAACCTCCCTTGATTCAGCTTCCTGCCATTTTCCCAAGTCCTGTCATTGGTCACAGGAGTGAAGAGATCAGGACCTGCCCTGTATCTTCCCCTTGTGAGGAACCACAGGCTGCAGTGAGCTCACCCCTCAGCCTCCTCTTCTGCCAGCAGAATAATCCAGGTGACCTCAGCTGCTCCTCATAAGTCATCCCTTCCAGACCCTTCCCCATCCTCATGGCTTTGGATGCTCTGATCTGTGACAAGTTCTGAGGGTAGCTCTCAGGTCAAAAAAATATTTGGGAATTACTCTCCATGTTTCCTGAAGAGGTTTCCATTGATGTAGCCACAGATATTGCAGTACTAGGGGTGAGGCTGGAACAAATGCCCCATATCTAGTATGTTTGCAAACATATGGGAGCAGCTACTTTTACCCAAAAGTTTAGATGGTATTTTGCTTTCTTGTAGTGATGTTTCTATATAATTTAGATATAGAGAGTTCATAAAGTAATTTCTGGTTTGTAAATTGGAGCAAATTGTGCAGGAGCACAAATGCAAAACCTGAGGTCAGATCCTAATTAGTGCTGATTGGTGTTGCAGACACCTCCTCTTTGTGCAGTTTGGAACAGTACCAGTTCAAACTTTTAATAGCAAGGAGTATTTTCTTGAGTAGCTTTAAAAGGAATGTCAAAAGATTCTTAGCTGATATGCAAATAAAGCAATTATCTCGAATAGGAAAGACTTTTCTACTGAAGAACTGAAACTTGTTTTGCTGCTTAGAAGAATCATATTTCTAGAAACTGCATGTGCTACTTGGCAAGTGCTGACCAAATCTGATCATCTTGGCAGTTCTGCTGCTTTGAGATTCTCTGTTTCATAAGATGGTGTTTGCAGAGCTGCTGTTGAAATCTCAGCTGAAAGAAGTAACAGTCTCATCATTCCCCTGCCCAATAAAACATATCAATGAAAGGAGGAAAACAGCTGGCAGCCTGAGTGGAAATCTGCTTACAGGCAGGCTCCTGAGCCCATCCTCTCTTCTTCCTAAGGAGCTTATCAAAGTATGAGGGATTTTGAATGGGGTTAGCTGGAAACTGGGAACATGATCTTCAGATCTGCCTAGTAAACCCTTTTATGGTGACTTTGTCCTGGCTGGTGGGGACATCTGTATGATGGCAGTAGCCATGCAAGCTGCAAAGAGTTTTATCTAGAGCTCTAGGTCTAGAGCATCAGCAGAGTCTGAATATCCAGCAGCCTCAGCTAAGCCTGGCCTTGACTGCTTCTGCTTCAACACAGGGATCCTTTGAGAGCTCGTGGCAGAGGAGGATGGGACAGTGTCATGCTGCAGAAAGCTGGTGTGCATTTCTGAGAAGTTTGTCTCTGGACTTGTTTGTGGTTCTCCTGCTGTTTACAGCTGTGTGGTGTCTGCTGAGAGCTGGGGTGAGATTCTCCCCATCTAATCCAGCCTTGTAAAGCCAGATTGGCACATAAACAGGACAGCTGGGGTACTCTGGAGCCAGTGAAGAGAGGCTGGCTCCTCTCTCTGGATATCCAACTCAGAGTTGGGTGACTCACCTTACCCACTGGAGGACCAATGCAGACTAGACACTCATTTTGAGATGGCAGAAAAAATGCTAGGAATGATACCTTACAAATGCAAGCATTGCCTCAGAACTGTTTGGTATATTGTAGCTGATGCTCCTGAAAGACCACCAGGCATCAACACTGAGCCCCTGATGTCCCCACTAAATATTCTAGTGACCAAGTGATGTACACTGATTAACATGCACTTGGTCTTTATAGTATTCATTTCTTTACAGACGAGGCAAGGACTTGAGCATTCGGGTTAATTTTTGGACTGGGTGCTGCAACTGGCACAGAAGAGCATCAGTGTCAGGCTCTCATCCAAGGGCTTCCCCTGCACACAGCAGTGTTCCTGTCAGAGCAGTCTGGAGCACAAGGAGAACTCTCTGCCTTGTGATTTACTCCTGGTTCCTTGTGCAGGTTCTGCCATCCTGTAATAAAGATTAACTGTCCTGTGTTGCTTGGTGCTTGTGTTCATGGTGATGGAGAACCTTTTGTGGAGGTGTGTAGGTTTGTGTTGAGGAAGATTTCACTACCACGTACAGTAATCCAAATCCTGGTGTCAGCTGAAGAAGGAAACTATTGGTAAAGAAATTCTCTAGGCATCCTCTGCTTATATTACTTACGCTTGCTGTATCCTGCTGCTCCCTGGCTGCTCCAAGTTAGCATCTGTGGAAATCCTGACTCTGTTGTACCTGCCTGCTGCTGCTGTGTGGCTCTTTATCTCCCCACCATTGTTTCTGAAGTTAGAGAACTCTGGTTAGTCCCTGAGTCTGCTCTCGACTGTGATGGTGTCAAGGATTTTTCTAGAGTTTGTAAAATTGCCCATGCATATAAATGTATCTGAAATGTTTACATGGGAATGGAGCATTCAGGTTGCTCCACACTGGAAAATATGATTTGCATTTCTGAATAAATATGCAATGTTGCTACTTCAAAGAGCCTGGCCTGGAAAAGGAGCGACTGCTGGCTAAGAAAGTGTGTGAGGGGCAAGTTCAAGGCTTGTATCAGTGGAGCCAGCAGAAAGGCCAATGTTTGTGCAAGAAGAAGCTCAGATCTGAGCTTGGTCTGAGCCTGTGGGTGTGTAACATGCTTGGAGCAGGACTCCTGACAATTTGAGATGTGGACTTTTCATTTTCTGACCATGAGATACAGCAATGTGTCACAGGTAGTCTTGTCCTGCAGTGTTGTCTAGTGTGAGGGTCTGAGGTGAAGGTTTTTCAATTATTTGGCAGTTCATAAAACCAGCCTGTGACTCAAGAGAGAGCACACTTCTGCAGCAGCCCTGGAGATGGAGGTAAAAGGGCATTGTGTCTTTTTGGCACAGAAGGAGGCAGGTCAGCAGCTTCCTGTGAAGCTGGAGCCCACGTTGGGAACAGGAGCAATTTAAAAAGTAAAACCAGAAAGCTTAAAACATAAAGCTTAGGCTTTGTTGGAGGGCAAAGCATAGCAGTGAATCCTTCAGGGAAGTCTTTTTTTTCCTGAGAGGGTGGTGTCTATAGGAGGGTACAGGATCACTTAAAATCAGGTGTCTTCATCCACACACCAACCAGGCAAGCCTGGTTCTCTTTGTAGCCAGCTGAGTCCATGACCTGGTACAACTCCTTAGGTAACCTTGTCATAAAGACAAGCTGGGAGGTGAATTTATCAACTCATTTTTGCTTGCAACTGTTTAGCCATAACCTTAACGAATCTCACAGCAGCCAGTAAGAGTGGAATGAAGCTTGGGCTTGGTTGTTTTGTTTGAGGTTTTTGTGTTTGGTGTGGTTTGGGTTGGTTGGTTTGGTGTGGTTTTTTTGTTTGTTTGTTTTTTTGTTTGTTCTTTTGTGGGGTTTGTTTGTTTGTTCTGTGGTGTGGTTTTTTTTTTTGTTGTTTGTTTCTTGGTTGTTTTGTTTGAGGTTTTTGTGTTTGTTTGGTGTGGGTTGTTTTTTTTGTTGTTGTTACTCTTTTGTGGGGTTTGTTTATTTTTGTGGTGGGTTTTTTTGTTGTTTGTTTTGTTGAGTGTCAGTACCTCCCAGCAACTTAGCTCAGTGAAGACTGGCAATGAGGAGCTGTGCCTGTGGGGAGCTCTGCAGTGAAGTTTGATAGGCATTGTGTCTTTTTGGCACAGAAGGAGGCAGGTCAGCAGCTTCCTGTGAAGCTGGAGCCCACGTTGGGAACAGGAGCAATTTAAAAAGTAAAACCAGAAAGCTTAAAACATAAAGCTTAGGCTTTGTTGGAGGGCAAAGCATAGCAGTGAATCCTTCAGGGAAGTCTTTTTTTTCCTGAGAGGGTGGTGTCTATAGGAGGGTACAGGATCACTTAAAATCAGGTGTCTTCATCCACACACCAACCAGGCAAGCCTGGTTCTCTTTGTAGCCAGCTGAGTCCATGACCTGGTACAACTCCTTAGGTAACCTTGTCATAAAGACAAGCTGGGAGGTGAATTTATCAACTCATTTTTGCTTGCAACTGTTTAGCCATAACCTTAACGAATCTCACAGCAGCCAGTAAGAGTGGAATGAAGCTTGGGCTTGGTTGTTTTGTTTGAGGTTTTTGTGTTTGGTGTGGTTTGGGTTGGTTGGTTTGGTGTGGTTTTTTTGTTTGTTTGTTTTTTTGTTTGTTCTTTTGTGGGGTTTGTTTGTTTGTTCTGTGGTGTGGTTTTTTTTTTTGTTGTTTGTTTTGTCAGTACCTCCCAGCAACTTAGCTCAGTGAAGACTGGCAATGAGGAGCTGTGCCTGTGGGGAGCTCTGCAGTGAGAAGTTTGATATATGGTTTAGCCATGATCTTTAGAATCCCCTTGGGCTTAGTGGAATAAAAAAGATACTTGAAAATACAAATGAAAAGGCAGCTGTAAATGTACAGGACCAACTTGATTCCTGCCTTATCTCTAAGGTCTTTGTGGACACTCACCAGGGATTAGTTTACCCTTTCTAGCTTATTTCTGTGCTCTCAGAGGATAGGCCTGAGAAGGGGGTTGTCAAATTGACTGGAATTCTTACACCTTTTCACTGTCACTTCAGGTGGTTTTATCTTCCTAGGAGATGACTCACTCCTATAGTTAAAAGTTTCAGCAGCTCCCTGGCACCCTGCTCTGTTTCAGGGACAGGGTGGCAGGGCTGCAGCTGCCTTGGTAAAATGCCTCGTGAGTACTGGTCACCAAGCACAGATGTCTTATAGTAATTTTTAGGATGCTGTCTTCCTCATATCATTAACTATGTCCTTGGACACCTTCTTTGACTGTCTTCTCCTTTTTCATCTTGCTATTTTTCTTTCTCAACACCAAATGTTTTTTGTATCATAGCTCTGTCTCAGCCTCTCTGCTTGTCCTGCCAGTGCCTCTGAGCCTGCGTGGAACCCATGGTGCTTGATGATGTCTGAGATATGTCAGCAATCCCTGCTCCCAGTTTTCAGACATTATGGTTTTCTGGCTTTACTGATTTCAGGGAATGTTAAACTCAAGAGATCAGGAATAGAAACAGAGCTGAGGAGTGAAGCACACGATAGTACATTTGTTTCTCTAGCACCCACGTTGAAACAGGAGAACTGGTTGCAAACTGTAACTGTTTGCTGCTTTTAATTAAATCTCTGTTTTTCCAAGGGGATGCTCATTTGAGCAGGAGAGACGTGTAGAGGAGTGTATCTTTGTACATTCAAGCAGCAGAGGCCAGCAGAGGGATCCTCTGGTCTGCTGCTTTCCTCCTTTGGGTTAGTCTTGCTCTGTTGAGCAATTCCAGGTATGACAGAAATGAAAATGCAAAGTGGTGGGACAGCATCTGTTGTCTGCTGCTGCATCCAGGCTCTTGGAAGCAGTCTGTGGATGATGGTCCCTGTCTGCCCCAGCCACACCCTCCTTGGTGCTTAGTGTGTTTGTGCCTGCTGACTTTCACTAGCAGGTCAGGCTGGGATTCATTTACCAGGATGAGGGAAAGGCTCTCACAGACTGTCTGTATCCTTGACCCTGTTAGAGCTGGTGTGGTGCCCACATGCCACGGATGCTGTGCAAAGGGGAGCAAGGATCACATCAGGAAAATAGAATTGTATTTTCCATCTCTTCTCAACACCAAAGAATTACAGTAACATGAGTCCTTCCAAGTGACAGCATAGTCCTCTCATGTGCTTGTGGGCTGGACACCAGGTTCCTGCTCTGGAGCTGTGTTAAGGGCTGGAAATAGCAGATGAGGGCACAAACTGTTCCCTCAGCTCTTTGCACTGCAGTTTTTGCAAAGGTCAGCCCTGCGGTGCCAGCCCAGCGCCCCTTCTCTCAGCTGCTATCCTGGCTGATGGCTTGGGGGGTGAAGCAGCACTGAGGCTCCCATCCTAGCAGGGCTGACTCACCAGTGCTATTTGAAGCTGGATCCTGCTGCTTTCCTTTGCATTGTCTTTCAGTCTAGAAGTTTGTCATGCTCCTTTCCCCTTGCTTGTGGCTAAAGAATGATGAAGTGTGTTGTGTGCAGTGCACTGATGGGGCTTTGGCACACGTGACATGTGTGCTCTGCCTGGGTACACATTCAGGTGTTTGCTCTCTTGTGTGCTATCCCAGATGTGCTGGGTATTTGTGCTCACAAGGGCAAGGGGTTTGCTTTGGTGTGAGGGAGTGCCTGGAGAACCAGCTGAACATCTCTGCTAGGTGATGTTTAACTCCTGGTGTGAGGAGGTTTCTGCTGTGCTCCTCAGTCCCATGTCCCTCTGAGTCCTGACATCACCTCACTTCTCTACTTACCCTGCCCTAGGAGCTGGCTGTCAGCTCAGAGATGCTGAATTTTTAATCCCAGAATGATGTTTCCCACCAATTTTAGTAACTTTCTCCTTCTCTTTTTTTCTTTTTGCTGTTTCCTCCTGATGTCCCTTGTCCCCATGAGGAGGGGATGAGCCAGTGCTGCTGAAGGCAGCTTCTGCTCAACACAGCCTTGCATTTGCCTCTTGGCCTCTTGGCCTTTCAGATGGAACAACTCTGAACACTTACACCCACTTCAAGACAGCTACCTTGGAGAGAGTTTAGTAAAATGGCTTCACAAATCATGATCACTATTAACCAAATGCTGTGGTTTTGCCGCATCGTGGCTGTTTCAGGAACAGAACACAAACCCATGAAATATCTCTTGAAAAGCCACCATCACACAGTCTGTCTCTCCCTGACATCCTGAAGACCACGGGCTGCTTAACCTTTGATGCATTTTGGCACTCTGACTGGCCATTTTTTGGTGTGTTGCTTAAGAGGCATTTTGGCAGCGTGACTAGTTTGGGGCTGTTCTTCTGTGTGTGATTTGAACTTGTGTGAAAATAAATACTTATGATCCTTTGAGTGAAAATACATGTGACTTACTGAGTGAACACATGTGATCTATTACCAGCAAAGCCCAGGAACAGACCAACAGCACAATCTGTTATCTCCTAGAACTAGAAAACAGCTTCCATCTCTGTGAGGGCTTATCTCCCATCTATTACCTTTAGTTCTTGCATCTAATAGTAATTAAACATATCTTTGAGAGCATATTTTCTCTTAAAACTGGAGGGTTTTAAGGCCTGGAGGATAGTTTAATATGTAAAGCAAAAGCTGCACAGTTCTTACACCACTATGTCTGTGATATTAAGAAGAGATAATATTTAAACATTAGGGCATGTTTTCAGGTTTCTCTGTAACAGAGGCACATCCTTCCAGGAGCAAAGGATTATCTAGCCATCTAAAATCTATTTTTACCTTATATAGATGAATTTACAAAATAATCTTGTATGACCGACTGAAGTGTTTGTAACTACACGCAGTAAATTATTTGACCTGAGTCTTTGCAGCTGCTTCTTCAGATTTTGGAAAAGCTGAAGTTTTACTGTTTCTTTTTTTTTTCTGTCACTATGCAGAGGCTTTGAGTCACTTCATCAATGACTGCTGCAGCAATCAGCTCTTAATACCATGAAAAAAAAAAGCCACAGTGGAAATTCTTAGTTGTTTTTAAAACAGCAGGCCAAAGTTTCAGAGGCAAATGCTTTTGTTCTTGCTGAACAAGAGGGCAGGTGGGTCAGAGGGGATGCAGGCCCATGAGGGATGCTTCATGCAGGCCAGGGCATGGGCCTATTGCTGTATTTTGGGGGAATTTGGCCTATTTTGCTGTGCTCTGCTGGTGAAGTGCTTCCCTCACTATAGGAACGTTTCTGTTGAGCAATGCAGAGCCGGGTGAATAATTCATGGAGCAATCAGTCAGGGCAGGAACTTTCAACTTTCAATCACATTTATTTATTTAATTATTTTCGTTGCCATTCAGACTACTGCTGACCTAACTTATCTAGAAGATGAACTTAGCTGATGTGGACAGACAGGGAATAATTTGACGTTAGAAACTGCAGGGAATCATGTGATCATGAAATATTAAACACTTTGACCACTCGATGCTGCTTCCCTTCCCAGCAAGGGGGTGTCCTGTGCTGGCTGTCCCCACCAGCCCTCTGGCATCAGCTCCAACATGTGGTTTGGTACCCAGAGCATGGGACTGGGATTCAGGGCTTTGGATTGTGTTCCAGCTTTGCCACTGCCCTGATAAGTGAATCTGGAAAAGCTGCTCCACTTTTCTGTGCCTGTGCTGCTGCCTACTGTGTGTTAGTTTGATGGGTGGAAAACACGACAGCAAAGGTTTGCTCTGCAGGTGTGGGCAGAGACCTCAGCAGTGAGGTGGTGCTTGTGTGCTCTGGTCGTGGACAGTGTCAGGAGCTCTCATCTCAAATAGTTATTTGCAAATAGTTAGTGGTTTTATTGTCCTTTATGCCACTGCTGGTGTTGTGTTTGGATTTGTTTGCTTCCCCTGGTAGACTGGAATGTGGCAAAGCATAGCCTAGTTTTGGAGCAGGAGGAAGACTCTGAGGAATGAGCATCATGTCAAAGATGACCAAGAACATATGTGGTGTAGGACAAGAAGCTCAGTCCCCTGACAGCTGAGGGAGCCTCACCCTTTCTGATTATTTTCTGCATTTCCCTCAGTGTAGCTTTCACTGTGCTCTGCACGATCAACAGCTTTAATATCAGAGTAATTTTAACTCCTCAATTGGTTTTTAATAAAACGACCTTTTATAAGACATAAAAGAAGACAACATGACTCAAGGGGCTACTGGACCTTTTCATACTCCAGACAGACTCCTCAGACCAAGCATCAGCAGGCCCCAGCAGGGAGTGTAGCAAGCCAGGAGTGTGGCACTGTCCCCTTTGCTTTCTGGAGCTGTATCAAGCTTTACCCTTGTTTTTGGCAGGGTGTTGGCCTGGCTGCTGCATGCAGTGTTCTCTTTGAAAAGAAACATGTTCTTTTGAAGAAATTAGAAGGCACAATTACTGAAATACTTCAGTTTTTTTCATGCAGTTCAAAAAGGGTTGAGATATAATCCCCTGCAGCTGGCAGTGCTGTTTGCTAAGTACGCTGCTTGGTTTTTGATCTCTGATGCTAGTGCTTTTACTGGCTGTATCAGTTTGCTCTGGGGGTTTCTCTACATGACTTTCAGCCAGTATTGATGCTGCCTCTGATTTTGTACTTGATCTGAGGGCACTGTGTTTCCTTGCTGACTGCAGATCTCTGCTCTTGGCAATTCCTGTTACCTCCTGCCAGCACCCAGGAGTCTGTGCTGGATGTGGGAGTAGCTTCACTGCTGCATCCACTTCAAGAAAGGTGATTGTGCATGTCCTGCAGATATTCCTCCTCAAAGCTTGCAGTGGGTAGCATAAGTGTCATAGACAGACAAAACTTTTACAGGCTGGCAGGAGATTACTTCTAGCCCCAGGAGCAGGCCCTGCTGCACCCTGAGTGCTGACCTCCAGTAGCACTCTCCTCCTGCTTCCCATTGACCTGCTCTCTGAGATGCTGCTCAGCAAGCTCAGCTCTTCTGCCTCAACTCATTAGCTATCCCAAAATGTGAGATGATGCTCACAGGAAAACAAGAAAGATTGTGGTTAATGAGATTAAAGCATAAACATCTTGAAGCTTTCACTGTAGATCTGGAAACAAACAATGTACAGGTAGTCCTAGATAATAGTTTTTTCTAGCTGTTTTGGTATGTCTTCTCCAACTTAGGGCCTTGCTGAGCTGCACTGTGGGGTGGAGGGGGTTTCCATGCTATTTACCCTTGGAGTAGTGGTGGGAGTCAAGGCATTTTTCTTCTTTGGTGAAATGTCTTGAGTAAAGGAGGATGGAAATTCTTCTTTTCTGCCACTATTGTATTTTAAATTGCTTTGGCTGAGATGGCTTAATATGTGTTCCTTGGTTCTTATTAAAATAAAAGGCCAATTTTGCACCATGAAGCAGGAAAAACTAATTCTGGCTGCCTTCTGTGAAGGTTGTGGAATGCAATGAGTTAATTGCCAACACTGGAAGGAGCCCAGGACACCTTTTGATAAGTTATTAACACAGTTTACAAGGTGCTTTGGATAGTCTGTAAGGGCAAATATACCCATCCCAGGGCTTACCCAGGATCTTGTTTGCTACTGAAATCAGGCAAGAGTTGGCATAAAGCCTGAGTTGGTATGTGATGAAGTTTCCTTTTGTTGGGGACATGAGGGCTGAGAAGTGGCTGCTCTGGCTGTGCCAGGGGAGGTGAAGCAGGGAACACGAGCCAGAGGTGACCCAGGAAGCCTAGTTGGTCCTTCTGGAGCCTGGTTAGCCTGCTTTGAGCAGATGGATCAGAGAGAGCATCTGCTGGCCTGGGGAAACAAGAATTGGTATAGTAAAAAGCAGGAATAGGATCCTCATCCCACTGGGCTTGGGGACAGGGCTGTCTGAGCTGTGTACAGAAGCAGGACTTCTTCCTGGAAGTGTGATATACCAGATGAAGTTATTTTTACAGCTGGAACAGTGTACAAAGGGTCACAGGACATTATGTCTACCCTGGCTAAGCCGGTCTTGATCTAAAGATAGCAGTTACTGGGCTCCTCCTGAAATCATCATCATCATCACAGAGGAATTCCTCACCCCAGGCTAACCTTAGCAGACCTTTACTTGCAAGGCCAAACAAAACTGAAGTGCCAGTTGAAACTTCTCACCTTGCTACAATACCTACTGTGCCCTTACGGAGTTACCCAAAAGACTGCTGTGAAATCTAGCTGTCCTGGAGGGCCAAGGGCTGGGACAGAAGGACTGGCCTCTGTGGCTTAGAAAGGTGCTACCTGCAGAGTGAGAGCAGCTGTCTGGCTGGAGCCATCATCCAGCAAGGTGAGAGATGGGAGTCCCAAGCTGTCCTAGACTGGGATCCTGCTCATGTGGGCAGTGATAAGGAGTTACAACCACAGGTCCCATTGTGCTACTTTTCCATCAGGTTCTCCATGGCACAGGGACATTGTGAGTGCCAAGTAGGTGTGGCAAACTCCTGAGCCACCTGCATAAGGAATTTATTTGAGTCCTTTTCCAGTTAGAAATGAGAACTAACAGGAGAGATAAAATTTGACTCATGCATCTCTCATCCTTGTGTCAGAGGATGAAGAAAATAAGTGTAAGAAGGTGCCTTGAGCTTTTATTTTAAGTGACTTGAATTGTTCTCTGGACCTGACAACCCACACTCTGATGCACTTCTACACTTCTGCATTTGAGTCATGGCATGGCAGTTAATCAAAACTACCTCTGGTACTACTGCTGTTCCCCTGAACAGGCTGTTAAAATCTACAAGCCATAAGGCTGCTCAGCTTGCAGTGCACAACGTTACTCCCTGAGGAGCTTGTGCTTGCCCTGGGTTGCACAGCTGGTCTGACTCTGGTACCTCTTCCAGCTCCAGTATCTCCCCCCACATTGCAGGCTGTTGGTACCCAGTGGGTACTGCTCTTCACACTTGCTTTGGGTTCCCCGTGAATATTCATGTCATGGCATGTTTTGTGTTCATGGTAAATGAGGGCTCTGTATCAGCTGTAGGTTCTGAGGGAAAGGGCAGACGTGGCTTTATTCGCTTCAGATAAATTCTTGGCGTTTCTTGTAACTCCCAAATCTCTGTGTGTGGCCTGAACTTGTGTATTAGGTCCTACTTAGCCTGAAGTTGTGTAGTAGGGTAGTGGCCACACTGTCCCAAAACTTTCTGAAACCAAACAAAACAGCAACTTTCCGTCTTGTCTTTCTGTGTTGCTGCTACAGTCTCATCTCCTGCCCCAACACTCTCATCCCATGCCCTTTCACATTGCAATTCCCAGATGAGAGCAATCCAAAAGCAGTGGAGTCTGGGGAGAGAAATGCTGAATACGTGTTCAAAAATACCATTACAATTTGTAATTCCTCCTTCTTACTGAAAAGGTGTGGGGATGTGTTCTCAGAGCTATGGCCACTCTGAAGGTCTCTTCTGTGGTCTGTAGCTGAGCACTTCTGCTCCACAGCAGAGCTCAAGTCTGTGCACTACTTAATATAAGACTTTGTTTTTCATGGATGTTTTACAGGCCAGGTTATGGAGCTGGTTTCAATGTTCTGGGGCTTTATTTCAATGAGGGTTAAAAAATATCATTCTAGCAGCATCCTGGGAATGGTAGATGGTGTCTTTTGGAGTGACCACAGCCCAGACACTGCAGTCTAAGGAAGGGTGTCCCTATATGTGCCAGGCAGTTCCTGCAGGTATTCCTTGTTTATAGATGACACCCACAAAGCTGGTGCCATCCTTTGTCTACCAGACTTTGGCTACTGTCCATATCTGACACTGTTGTATCTTTAAACCAATTTTTCTTTACACCTTTAAGCACCAGAGCCTTGTGAATTGAACAACTCCCTGTATGATCTGTCCTAGAAATCTCCTAATTTCTTCTGTATCTTATTATCTTTGCTATAGATCAATGCTATTATTTATACAGAGGAGATCAAGCTGTTATTATCATTTTCTTCAAAAAGCTGCAAGAAACTCCTGTGAGCACCAGAGCCTTGTGAATTGAACAACTCCCTGTATGATCTGTCCTAGAAATCTCCTAATTTCTTCTGTATCTTATTATCTTTGCTATAGATCAATGCTATTATTTATACAGAGGAGATCAAGCTGTTATTATCATTTTCTTCAAAAAGCTGCAAGAAACTCCTGTGATCTGGCCAGTAATAAACTTTCTAGCCAAAATCTATGTTTGGTCATATCCTGTAAATCCTTTTTAGTGGGTTATAAAGTCCAGCTCAGCTGGTGGCAATTACTATCTGATATGTACCCTGAGTAGAACATAATTATACTTGTCACCAAGTGGCATTGTGTAAATTACTCTTTAATTGCTACACATCAAATCAGCAGCTACCAGGTCATTTTTTTTT